>NC_083637.1:1641640-1751640 GCF_963576545.1 Limanda limanda | reverse complement strand
CTGAGATTAATGAATAAGGGCCATACAAATTTGATTGATTAATTGATGATTTGTTTTGTCTCTTAATCTCTTTGTAAACTTGTTTTTCCAGATTTGTTATGATTAATATTATAATTTCTATATTCTAAATTAGGTTGAGACCCTTTCCACTGACATTTGCTTTCTAACAAATAATTCGTTATGCTGATGACACCATGTTGTATCCCTCCATGACTCCAGCTGATCTTCCATCACTTATAAACCCGCATGGCACTTGTGTTATTTATCACAGAGAGAATTCCTGAAGTTATCTAACCATATATATTTTATCTTATCTCTTCCACGCAGCATCACATGCGACTCTCTGAGGTTTCTACGTTTCCTTTCCCGGGTTAGAAGGTTTTTTTAGTAGTTTTACTCTTGTACACACAGGATTTCCCACCTTGTTAAGATTTTTGAGGCAAACTGAGATGAATGAATATGGGCCATACAAATACAATTTTATTGATTAATTGATGATTTGTTTTGTCTCTTTATCTCTTTGCAAACTTGTTTTTCCAGATTTTTTTATTAATATTATAATTTTCATATTTTAAATCAGGTTGAGACCCTTTCCACTGACATTTGCCTTCTAACAAACACACCGTTCTTGCAGCTGAACCTGAAGATGTGAATTTTGGATCCAGATTATAATCCATCCTGTCTACAAGGATTGTTCTGGAGCGACGTGACGATAATGTTGATATTTGGTGAACTATTCTTGGCCCATTATTGTTTTTACATGTCACCTCTGTGTCACCGTTATGCTGATGACACCATGTTGTATCCGTCCATGACTCCAGCTGATCTTCCATCTCTATGTGATAATAACACAAGTGCCATTGATGATTTGTTTTGTCTCTTTATCTCTTTGTAAACTTGTTTTTCCAGATTTTTATTTTTAATATTATAATTTTCATATTTTAAATCAGGTTGAGACCCTTTCCACTGACATTTGCTTTCTAACAAATAGACCGTTCTTGCAGCTGAACTTTGGATTCATAAACCCAGCAGATGAATAAATCCGGTGCAGGATCAGAAGCGGAATGCATGTTCCGGGTCCGGTGTTCGGCGGCGGACGGGATCAGAGCCACTGGTTCCTGCTCCTCGGTGTGAGGAGCTGCTGCTGCTGGGGGAGGAGGAGGAGGAGGAGCGGGTGGGGCCTGGCTCTGGTCACTGACCGGAGACTCTCCTGGATTTGATTCGGCTGTGATCCGACCGCATGATGACCCAGGGCTCCGTCTGCTGCCGGGAGCGAGCCGCACTCCCCCCCCGCTCCATGTGACCGATGGCCGCGCTGCAGGAGGACCAGGGGAGCGTCGAGCTTCTTCTCCGCCGCTCGGCCCTTTCTTTATTTCTTTCTTTATCATAGGGACGAGTCATCCGCGGCTCGCTATGTGAAGATCATCCCGATAACTCTCATCTCGCGATCCTGACGAATAATGATGAACAACGCGCAGGATATGTCGCCGGATTTCGTGTTGATGCGCCTGGTGTCCGCGGCGGAGGATGACCGCCTGGACCCGGAGAACGGGACCGTGCCGCCGGGCGGAGTGGGTCCGGGGCTGGGGAAGGAGGTGCTGGGTCCGGGGCTGGGGAAGGAGGTGCTGGCTCACAGCGGCGTCAAGGCGGGTCTGGATCTCGGCGTCGAGCCTCCCGGGGGCCGCCTGAACAAAGGCCCGGTGCTCGGGCCGGGCACCGAGGCTCCTGCCGGCGGGCTGCCGGAGCGCAGAGTCCCGCTGCCCGCCCGGCCGCCGCCGCCGCAGAGCCCCATGGAGGCCCAGGGCTTCGCTCCCAGCCCCGGCCCCGGCCTCCGGCCTCAGCTGCTGGTCTTCTCCAACATAATGCGGAACGAGGAGGGGATTCTGGAGCTGGACCGACGGAACCAGCCGAGGGACGCGGTGGGTCTGGAGCCGAGCCCGGGCTCCGGCTGCTCCGGCCCGGCTGTCAACAACAACAGGCCCGGGGACGCGCAGCAGGAGCCGGGCTCCGGGTCCGCGGACCTGCGGGGAGCCGCGGAGCTGTGCCGCCGGCAGAGACTCCTCTCCACCCCGCCCGAGTGGCCCTTGTTGTCGGAGGGATCCAGCCCTCTCTCCGGGGTGGAGTCCTCCTGGGGCTGCGGCTCCAGGGATCGGGACGGGAGCGTGTTCGAGCTGGCCCGGCGCTTCGGGGAGCTGGGGGTCGGCGCGGTGCCCAAGATGCTGTTTAAAGCCGGGGAGCTCCCGCAGTGCTCGTGTCAGGGAGCCCACGGGCCCGGGGGGGGGCGAGGGCAGCCCGGGGACGACCCCACGGAGACCAGCGATGCCCTGCTGGTGCTGGAGGGGCTGGGCACCGGGGGCATGGAGCCGTGCCCCGGGGAGGACGAGCCGGACGACGAGGCCGGACGCCGCGAGTTCCTGCTCCACAGGAAGAGGGAGATCGTGCAGACCATGTCCGGAGCTTTCTCCATCAGCAGCTTCCAGGCGGAGCTGCGGCGGCAGGTGGAGGTGCTGGCCCCGGCCCGGGGCTGCAGCCTGCACGGGCCCGGGCCCGGCCGCCTGGCGCCGGGCAGCCCCGGGGACTCCGAGGTCCTGGCGCAGGTCTCAGCCGTGTCCCCGGTGCAGAGCTCCCCCTGGGCCGCGAGTCCGACCCTCAGCCAGGCCTCGACCCCCCGGAGGCGGCCGGAGCGCACCCCCCCGGGCCGGGCGGCCGGGCCGGACAAGAGCCTGAAAGTCCCGGGCAAGTCCAAAAAGGGCTCGTTGAAGATCCGGCTCAGCAAACTGTTCCGGACTAAAAGCTGCAGCGGCTCCAACCACCTGCTGGACAAGAGGCCGTCGGTCACCTACTCGGTGTCCTCGGCCGGGAGCCTGGTGGACATGGGGGGCTCTGCTGGAGCCGAGCAGGACAGGTGAGACCCCCCCATGACCTGTAGCATGTAACATGTAACATGACCCCGGGGTCAGCCCTATGTTCCCACAGACCTATGTTCCCAGATTTATTTTGAAAAATTAGGCCCCGATGTTCCCACATTTCTAGATTTACTGAGAGGGTTAGGGCCAGGTGAACCCTTAACTACCAGGCAGGGGTAGAAGTGTGGGAACTGTAGGAACATAGGGCTGTGGGAACATAGGGCTGTGGGAACATAGGGCTGTAGGAACATAGGGCTGTGGGAACATAGGGCTGTGGGAACATAGAGCTGTGGGAACATTGGGCTGTGGGAACATTGGGCTGTGGGAACATTGGGTTCTGGGAACATAGGGCTGTGGGAACATTGGGCTGTGGGAACATTGGGTTGTGGGAACATAGGGCTGTGGGAACATTGGGCTGTGGGAACATAGGGCTGTGGGAACATTGGGTTGTGGGAACATAGGGCTGTGGGAACATTGGGCTGTGGGAATACAGGGTTGTGGGAACATTGGGTTGTGGGAACATAGAGCTGTGGGAACATAGGGTTGAAGGAACATAGGGCTGTGGGAACATAGAGCTGTGGGAACATAGGGTTGTGGGAACATAGAGCTGTGGGAACATTGGGCTGTGGGAACATTGGGCTGTGGGAACATAGGGCTGTGGGAACATAGGGCTGTGGGAACATAGAGCTGTGGGAACATTGGGCTGTGGGAACATATGGCTGTGGGAATATAGAGCTGTGGGAACATAGGGCTGTGGGAACACTGAGCTGTGGAATATAGGGCTGTGGGAACATTGAGCTGTCGGAACATAGGGCTGTGGGAACATTGGGCTGTGGGAACATTGGGCTGTGGGAACATTGAGCTGTCGGAACATAGGGTTGTGGGAACATAGGGCTGTGGGAACATAGAGCTGTGGGAACATTGGGCTGTGGCAACATAGGGCTGTGAGAACATTGGGCTGTGGGAACATAGAGCTGTGGGAACATAGGGCTGTTGGAACATTGGGCTGTGGGAACATTGGGCTGTGGGAACATAGGGCTGTGGGAACTTAGGGCTGTGGGAACATAGAGCTGTGGGAACATAGAGCTGTGGGAACATAGGGCTGTGGGAACATAGGGCTGTGGGAACATTGGGCTGTGGGAACATTGGGCTGTGGGAACATTGGGCTGTGGGAACATAGGGCTGTGGGAACATAGGGCTGTGGGAACATTGGGCTACGGGAACATTGGGCTGTCGGAACATAGGGCTGTGGGAACATTGGGCTACGGGAACATAGGGCTGTGGGAACATAGAGCTGTGGGAACATTGGGCTGTGGGAACATTGGGCTGTGGGAACATAAGGCTGTGGGAACATAGTGCTGTGGGAACATTGGGCTACGGGAACATAGGGTTATGGGAACATTGGGCTACGGGAACATAGGGTTGTGGGAACATAGAGCTGTGGGAACATTGGGCTACGGGAACATAGGGTTGTGGGAACATTGGGCTACGGGAACATAGGGTTGTGGGAACATAGGGCTGTGGGAACATTGGGCTACGGGAACATAGGGTTGTGGGAACATAGAGCTGTGGGAACATTGGGCTACGGGAACATAGGGTTGTGGGAACATAGAGCTGTGGGAACATTGGGCTGTGGGAACATTGGGCTACGGGAACATAGGGCTGTGGGAACATAAGGCTGTGGGAACATAGTGCTGTGGGAACATTGGGCTACGGGAACATAGGGTTGTGGGAACATTGGGCTACGGGAACATAGGGTTGTGGGAACATAGGGCTGTGGGAACATTGGGCTACGGGAACATAGGGTTGTGGGAACATAGAGCTGTGGGAACATTGGGCTACGGGAACATAGGGTTGTGGGAACATTTGGCTGTGGGAACATTGGGCTACGGGAACATAGGGCTGTGGGAACATTGGGCTGTGGGAACAAGTGTGGGTAAATAAGCTTGTGAAGATGTAGGTCAGGACGTTAGGTGCGTCCTTCTGAAGGTGAGACGTGTGAGACGTCCTCTCAGATGTCCAGGACGTTTCACACCCGTGTCCTCCACCTGGCCGCTGCCTCCTAGGTGTCTCACTGAAGGAAGCGGTTCACAACACGTTCAGGAGGAGTGACCACCAGAGCATCGAACCGCCGACACACACACACACACACACACACTCACAGATTTAATTTTCTGAGCCTCTGCAGCTACTAACACTTCTTCTCTGCACTCTTCTTCTTCTTCCTCTTCTTCTTCCTCTTCTTCTTCTTCTCACTGTGCGTCCTGCAGCCACCACCAGCCCAGACTGACCCGGGCCCACAGTGCCTTCTCCCCCGCCTCCCTCTCCGCCTCCCTCTCTGCTTTCACCGGTAAGATCTGTCTCCCTCACTGGCGCTTGCTTTCCTTCTAACTTCACCTGAACCAGGGGACAGAACAGGGATTCGGATGAGGACAGACTTGGTTTAGATGTTGCGGATGAAGCCTGTGAACCATCAACCTGGTTCATCAAGCTCGACTTATCATCCTTTAAAGGTCCAGTGTGTAGAATGTAGTGACATCTAGTGGTGAAGAGTCGTGTTGCAGCTGAGCACTCCTCACCTCACCCTCCGCTTCCAAACATGACAGAGAACCTGTGGTGGCTTCAGGTGTCATAAAAACTCAAAAGGGTTTACGTTTGTCCAGTCTGGGCTCCTGTAAAAAAACATGGCTGCCTCCATAGAGAGGAGCCGCTCCTGATGTAAATATAAAGTATTTAAATATAAAGGGCACATTCCACGTTAAAGAAAACAACAATTCATACGATTTAGAAGAAACACACGAGTGAAAACTTCACTAGGATTATTTTATTTGTATTTTCTGCCAATAGACTCTTTCACCTGAGTTCTACACACTGGACCTTCATGGTAACAGAGCTGTCACCAGTCCGATTGTGTAACTGTGTGTAAGAGCTGAGGAGGTCTGGAACATCACCTCCATCACCTCCATCACCTCCATCAGGCTCAGGGACCCGGCTCCTGTCCCACATTACTCTTCAGCTTTGACTAAATTAGCTTCTTGAGACATTTAGATGTTTCTCTGTAGTTTGACGAACACATGGGACTCAACCCCCAATGAGACAGAAACATTAAAGCAACCCTGGTCCCATCGGAGGCCGGCCGACTTATTCGAAATCCTTCAAACCAAAAGTGGCGTGCAGCTCCACACGCTCCTGTTGTCCCGCCTGTGATGTCCTGGTGCCTTGGAGAGGTCAGAGGTCATGTGACTCAGGCCGGTTTCCTCCGACCAGACGCTCGGGATTCGACTCGTGCAACATTTGAGTTTGTTTCCCTCGCTGCAGAATTTCACTTTAAGTAAACAGTGAATCTGCAGCTTCTCAATTAGTGAGGATGATGGGATGTTCCTGCTCTTTTTTTTTTTTTATGGCGGTGATTTAGGCTGATTAGCTGGGTGTAATTTTCCATAAGCATCCTGGCTGCTGCAGCTTTAATGTCTCTCTGCAGCAACAGGAGGCCAAGACACAGAAACACAAACCGTCTTCTTCTTCTTTACTCTCACTTCCCTCTTTCACTTTCCCTTCCTTCTGTTTCCCTTCTCTCTGCTTCTCTCAGGTGAGACTGTTTCTCTGGTGGACGTGGATATTTCTCGGCGAGGGGCGAACACGCCACACCCCCCCACGCCGCCCCCTCCTCCACGCCGAAGTCTCAGTCTGCTAGGTACCTTTCTCGCCTTTTTCCTGCTTCCTCCTCTCTCCTCCTCTTCGTCATCTGAACACACACACACCCCCGACAGTGTCGTGTGTGCAGTGAGGGAAATGGCAGCAAGCAGCTGAAGTTACAGGGTTTACTGGAGAGGAACTCTGCTACTTTCTCTCTTAGTCAAATATTGTCTTCATCTGTCATTTCTGGAAACTCAGATGCAGAGCAAGTTTTTTTTGTAATCTGCTCTAATCTGATTGGAGGAGCTTTGAAAGGTCGGCTGCAAACTACAGATTTAATTTGAAATCTGGAGGAACAGACGATGGCAGAGAGAAAGTGGACGGCGAGGTGGCCACGGAATCTGGGGAATGAAAACTCAACATTCCACCTCCTCGGTTCAGGGACTCGTTGATCCACATGTTTGACTGAAAGTCTAAAGCGGAATAAAGGGAAGTCCAGATTCCTAATGCAGGCGCCCGGTCCCCGAACAGAAAGGAGAACCACTTGACGTGTTAAAACTATAGTTCTAAGTATCAGGTGTGATGGAAATCTGGAGATACAAGAGGCTGGAAACACCAAAGTTATCTAAGTGTATTTAATAAAGGGGGCTTTCTGCAGAAAGGATCAACACAGGGAAACCGCAAGGGTCTCATATAGGAGGACTAATCTCTCTCAGCCAATCAGGACTGGCTCTGTAGGGGCAGGGAGAGAGATATCTAAACACAGACAACTGATTTACATGTGTTTCCTTTGGAGATAAGGAGACATACATTCAGTTCTTTGGGGGTCTAAAGGGGTCTGACAGTGTTCAGGTCATACACAATTCAGACCCTTAAAACAGTCCAAGTCCTAAAGTATTTAGACAGGTTGTGTATCTATGTAGAAAGGTCATAAAAGCCTTTAGACACAGCTACACAAACTTACTTTCCAACTACAACATAGGTTTCTCACATACTTAGTTAATGTTTCCATTACACAGAGCTTTGGTCCATCCCCTCATTTCTAATTCCAGGACCAGGCTCTGACCTTTCACAGACTCTTCTCCTTCGCTCCGAGCCGCTGATGCTTGCCGACCCACATCCGCAGCAGCCCTTAAGCAGCGGGTCGGATTCTTTAAAAGCTGGAGATGGTGATACTCTGTGTTGTTGTTGCCGTGAACACAACCAATTAAAAAAACACCCGAACCAACGACGCGTTAGTGTGTCGCTCGATGTTGTCGAAGCCGAGACGCCTGAAGACGTGAGGACAGATCGTTGGTTTCAGGAAAGACGTGAAGAGTTTGATTCTGTAGCAAAAGTATCTGAAGCTGCGTCTGTGTTTATGGATGTTTTCATTGGTGGATTAAGGTTAGGGCTGCTCTGCTGAGTATGTGGGGCAGCGGGATAGTGTGTGTGTGTGTGTGTGTGTGTGTGTGTGTCTCTGTGTGTGTGCGTGTGTGTGTGTGTGTGTCTCAGCCTGATCAAAATAAAGTGCAGAGTGTGTGTGTGTTCAGAGTAATGAAGGAACATGTCACCCAGTGCGACAGTTTGGTTCACTGAGGTGTTTTTAATTGTTTTTGACAACAATGAAGTTCAGTGAGACACACACACACACACACACACACACACACACACACACACACACTGAGGACGACGACTGAGGCTTTCTGTCTGATAGTGTTGAAGATGTCTTCCTTCCTTCCTTGTTGTTTTTCATTTGTTTATTTGTTCCTGCCTTCCTTCCTTCCCTCCTTCCTTCCTACCTTCCCTCCATCCTTCCTTCCTTGCATCCTTCCTTCCTTGCATCCTTCCTTCCTGGCGTCCTTCCTCACTCTCTCCTCTCCTTGTTGTCCTTCCTCCAGATGACATAGCCGGGCCTCAGCCTGGGCCTTTCCTAGTTATGGGCGCCTCCCTGCAGTCCCTCCCCCTGCCTCTCCCTCCTCCTCCTCCTCCCTCCCACGCCACCATCCAGCACAGTCTCAGCCTCAATGGTAAGACCCGTTAGGGGGTGGGCGGGTGTGGGGGGGGGTTGACTTGGGGGGTGTGGACCATCTCCTCCGGACTTGATTGTAATTTATGGCGTGTTGATGTTACATCCTCCTCAGACGGGACTTTAACATGTTGTTGTTTGTTCAGACGCCTTCCTCCGGGCCCTCCCTCATTCAACCCCATCGCCGGTCGACGCGTTACCCCCGTCCAGACAGGCTCCGCCCCCTATGCTCTGTGCACTGCGGCGCTCTGAGGCCAGCAACTTCACCGCCAGTCTGAGGGAGCTGGAGAAGGTAAGACCGGCCAAGTGACACCCAATCACGTCGCTGCAAAACTGTCACAAGGTCCTCCTTCTGAGATGTGAATATTTGCTAATATCTCTGTGGTGAATTGAGTAAACAAAAAAAAATCATACATCTCCTTTAAATAAATCACCAGTTTTAATAAATAGACTTTAATTAAATTCTGCTTGAACTGGTTGTGAGCTGATGAAGAGGAGGCAGCAGCTCGGATCGGACTGGTTCCTCTGGTGCTGGTCTCGCACTGATCACTGGTTCCAGTTGTAGTTTTTCTCTCCACCTCTATGATAGTGCCAGGTCTCCATCTTACTGTGTGTAGATGATGTGTGTTGTGCCTCGGTGCTAAGTAAGATGTGTGTGTCCGGCTGCAGTGCGGCTGGTACTGGGGTCCGATGAACTGGGAGGACGCAGAGATGAAGCTGAAGGGGAAACCGGACGGATCCTTCCTGGTCCGAGACAGCTCGGACCCCCGATACATCCTGAGCCTCAGCTTCAGGTCGCAGGGAGTCACGCACCACACACGCATGGAGCACTACAGAGGTGAGACACACACACACACACACACACACATATGGACACATTATAGCAATTTTCAGAGACGCTGTGGATAACGTCTAGACCAGGGGTTTTCAACTGGTTTTGTCCCAGGGACCTGTGTGTGTGTGTGCATGTGTGCATGTGTGTGTGTGTGTGTGTGCATGTGGATAGAAGGAAGTTTTAACATTTGGTTTTCCATTTTGGTTTTGTTTAAAAACCTCAAACAAATCTAGAAAAATCTGTGCAAAAAACAACAAAAACGGTTGATTTTCAGTGCTTAAGAATTGGAAACAAAATTAAAATGCAGTTTGTAGTTGTACTGCATCTCAGAACCATATGTGCATCAATATATAACGTTCATGATTTAAATGTACAGACGTGTAGCTGACATGTTGAGAGAACGTTAAAGTAACGGTGATCAATAACAATCAACATAAACTGGGGCTACAACTGAAGAGGGAAGATGACAAAGTAATGCAGAATATGTCACAAATGATAATCATACAATATCACACAAACATTTGAGGCCTACTTAAGTTTAACCTCATGATCACCAGCACCTTTATATATTCAGTAATCTGGAAATGTGTTGAAATATCAAAGCGAATTTCGCGGACCCCCTGCAATGCCGTCCCGGACCACCAGGGGGCCGCGGACCCCCGGTTGAAAACCCCTGGTCTAGACGATTGGGTCTGGACATCTTCCAGAGTTTCAGCACGTCACTTCTTCTGGTGTTTACACAACCTGTCCTATATTTGGATGTGGAGCTGCAGTCATGTGACGGAGGTGAACGGAAGAAGCCTTTGAGTTAATATGTTTAATATCCTCCAGATCCTCTGGAGTTTACCATGTTTAAACTCGTCCATATCAAATCATACTTACTACATGTCCAAATATGCTCTTTCTTAATGGAAACACGTCAAATGTATAAAGATCCTTCTTCTCTGATTGGTACCAAGCAGCTCACTGACCATGAGACTCTGAGACACAGACTGTTATGACTCCACCTCGTCTCACCCTCTACTACACAGGGTCCGCACTATGACCTTGGTTGCTATGGCAACAGACACAGTTAGAGAAACACAAAGCAGGAAAACCTTCCTTCACATTTAAAATTAACCAGAAAGATGTGAAAAGAAAGTAGGACGCAGGAAACGCTCGTGTGTGTGACAACATCGACATGATCTTTTTTACCGTTGTTTGTGCTCCTGTGCTTTTATTGTGACATCCAGTGGAAGTTCTGAAGCTAAACCACGGAATCGAACTTGCTCGCTTGCTGAGTAGTCATTTGTGCGAATGTTGACATTACTGCACGAGCAATTCTTGTGCCTCCTATGAAATATAATCCTGGTAGCACCCGTGCCCCCCCGCAGGCAAGATGCAAACCTAACACAGAAAAGCCTGAACCTGAGGTTTGAACCCTCCTGCTGTGAGGCAGCGGTGCGAACCACTGTACCACCGTGGACTCGGAAATTTACCCAAACCATCACATCTACCTGAACTTTATCTGTAATGTAAAGTGACCTGAACTGTTTCTACACGCACGCACACACACACACACACACACACACACACACACACACACACACACACACACACACACACACACAGACACACACACACATGCAGGCACACACACACATACACACACACACACACACACACACACACACACACACACACACACACACACACACACACACAGCCATATGCTGGTCGTCCAACACTTGGGGCGTGTAATATGGACACACCACATGAATGACATTAGCATGATGAGTCAGACAGGACATGAATGTACACACACAGACACACACACAGACATCCTGTACCGACACACAGCACATGTTGTACTTCTTTACATTCAGCTCGTTCACAGCAGCAGATGAACTGTGTTTGACGGACAGAAGCAGTTTTCAAATACTCGACTGAAGATTTGTTCTGAGAATCCTCTGGATGACGAGTGAGTGATTGTTTCTCTGGTTCCATCGTCACTCTGCAGGTAAACAGTGACGTGAGTGATTTGTGAGATCAGACGCTTCCAGAGTAAGACTGTCAACATCAGAAGCAGTCGCCAGACATCACATGTCACGTGACTTGTCAATAATATTATTAATTATAATGCATTTTATTCATATAGGGCTCCTGTTCCATCAAGGCGTCATCGTTTTCAAAGCCTTCACAATAAGGGGCGGGGCGATTTCATCTGTCAACAATACACCTGTCGTTCTATTGGTTGGGTAATTTTGACAGACAACAGTTCTGCTCTCAAACTGAAACTGATTCAAATAAACGGATTATTCATTTATGAAAACACTGAAGGAAAAACAGTAGTTTGTCCTCATCAGCTGTTTGTCATTTATGCTTAAAAACAACTTTTCAATGATTGATGGGAACTGAGGATCAACTTTACTGTCGATCAGGAAACGCTACTGGTTCATTTAATCTATAATCTACAGAGCTGAAAACATTCAGATTGTTTTGTTGTGTAAAATCTGACAACTTTCAAAAATTTAGGACAAAGTTTGAGAAAAGAATACCTAAAATTGTCAGTGTTCCAAAATCGACTTCTCTCCGAAGTGAAACTCAAATTTTAGTCAAGAATATTTCATGTTTCTGTGATAACAACTTTTAATAAGTTACATTCGTCACTTTTGATTCGGGATCTTCTTCACAAAAACACAGTGGAAACAATCAGAGCGTAAGAAAAGGACGAGAAGAGAACAGCGTGAGAAACAAGCAGCGAGAGGATGAACACAAACACGACCTCAGAGCGATTCAATAAGGTCACACTCCAGAGCTGGAGCATGAATAATACTCACAACGCCATGTGTGTGACAACCAACAAGGTGATTCACACACACACACACACACACACACACACACACACACACACACACACACACACACACACACACACACCAGAACCTACAGAAAGGGGCTCTACTTTAATGAGTCATCATCATAAAGCTATAGAGTCATGCCTGGAAACACATTCATTATTCAGACGCTCAGCCTCGACTGACACAACATGTTCACATCAACACGACCGTGTCTGCATGAACGGATCTGGGCTCGACTAGATCCAGAGCAGGGGAGGTAAACAAGCTCTGAGCGAGTCCACACACACACACACACACACACACAGACACACACACAGACACACACAGACACACACAGTTTGTAGCCACGTTAGCACCTTGATCAGTCCTGGTGATGATCACTACTCTCTGTGTTATTTGATTGTTATTTGAGATCAAGCTCTGGAGACAACTGCTCCACTAACAAACCTCTGACCCCCCCCCCACACGCCCTGCAACAAACCAACATCAAACCCACAAACCAACAAACAAACCCACAAACCACTCAACAAATTCACCAACCAACCAACAATGAAACTATCCAACAATCATAAAACCAAAAACTGACAGGGATGAAAAATAAAACCTTAGATATTAACTAAGGATTTTATTATTAATTCAGTATTTTATATTTAAATATTTCACATGAACACATACAGTAAAATATATATATATTAATTTTTTTATAGGGATTATTTAAATTTAGTTGTTGATGAATTGTGATCAATATATAAACTGAGCGAAATATTTCACAGTTCAACATCCACAGCTGTCTCTATCTCATCTGGTGAAAAGAAGAAACGTCGACTTCATCCGTGACGTCGACATTAAAGACGCTTGATTCGCTCACAGAGACAAAACAGTTTCCAGGAAGTTGAAGTCATTTTGTTGTAAATAACCATCTCGTCCTCTTCAAGCCGTCCAGCGACTGCTCACACAGTCTCAGGGAACATTCCCACCGGACTCTGAACGTCCTCCTCCAACACATTTGCTTTGACGCACACAGAAAACTGTAACGATGTTTCATAATTAATGTGGGGATGGTTTATATATGATCAAATGCGACGTACGACACATGAAGAAAACCCCTTCCTCTCTCTCTCTCTCTCCAGGGACGTTCAGCTTGTGGTGTCACCCCAAGTTTGAGGACCGCTGCCACTCGGTGGTGGAGTTCATCGAGCGAGCCATCATGCACTCCAAGAACGGCAAATTCCTCTACTTCCTGCGCTCCAGAGTCCCAGGTAAGATATGGGTCATACGTCCTCGTGCATGAAACATGGATGTGAGCTGCCACTTAGTGAGAAGCGCCTGAGAGACGGAGGAGAGGAGGAACGTCTCTGATCCTGTGTCTGTGCTCAGCCGCTGCATCTTTCATGATTGTGAGAATGCAGTGAGTGTTTTACGGTAAGTTTGACAGGTTTAGGATTTGAATGAATCTGTGCCTCTCATCCGGTTAAAGCTGAGTGGGACCTGCATCTAGAGAAGGGGGAGGTTCCACTGATACACGCTCGACCAATCAGGAGTCGGTCTCAGCTGTCAATCATCACGTCTCAGCCTGTTCAGATCATCAATTACTAATTAAATCCATTCAAACATGAACAAACTCCTCCTACAGCTGCTGGAGATGCTCCGATCACATCTTTCCTTCCTGATACAGATTCTGATTCCGTTAAAAACAAACAACTTTGTGTATCTGACGTCATTTAGCCGCTGTACACAACTGTACACAACAAGTTTAACATGGCTCAAGTTAAACCCTCACACACACAGAGCGCATAACATAGAACTCCTTTTATCATTTCATTTGTATCATATAAATGTCAATAAATCTAAGAATACACAACAATTACTTCCTTTGAATGTCAGTTGAAGTTCAGCCAATTGAGAACTTTTAAACAGGAAACATCGACATTTTCAGGAAATCAAAGGAAAACCGGGCAGCAGATTATTGTTTAACAGGTGATAATGTGTGTGTGTGTGTGTCTGTGTGTGTCTTTGTGTGTGTGTGTGTGTGTTTCAGGGCTTCCTCCCACTCCAGTCCAGCTGCTCTATCCCGTGTCTCGCTTCAGCAACGTGAAGTCACTACAACACCTCTGTCGCTTCTGCATCCGGCAGATCGTTCGCATCGACCACATCCAGGAGCTTCCACTGCCCAGGTACTCAGCTCCGGTCACTCACTCGCTGGTCTACACACCTTCCTGATGTTTGTGTGGTGCAACGAGAAGACATATTTAAAAAACACCAAACCGACCTGTCTCTGAAATCAGATCTTTAGGACCGACTCTACCTGCTGTGAGGGAACAAACTGATTTTCACGTGTGTGTCTCCCTCTCTGTCCAGACCTCTCATCTCCTACTTGAGTAAGTTTTATTACTACGACCCGGAGGAGGAGATGTACGTGTCAATCAAGAGCATCCCGAGGCTGGTGGGGGCCGCGCAGGAGGCGGAGTCACAGACGTAGCATCGGAGATTTCCTCAGCTCAAGTGAGTCGGTTTTGTTTCAGCTGCTCTGATGGATTTGATTGATTCATTATAACAGAGTTTTCTTCTGAATTGAACTCAAATGGTTTTAAGAGGAAAGGGCAGCAATGAGAATTGAGTTTGACTGGAACGTGTCCAGTACTTACGGGTTTTTAGAAGAGAAAACCTGCAAAACTAATGATTAGCATGTGGCTAACTGTCCTCCTGTGTCTGTCCAGGTTTCTGTGTGGAGGACTGATCTGAACTGGTCTTCCAGCATCAGCCGATCCCAGTCCCTGAGAATCCCTGTGTCCGGTTGGACGGGGCCAGAACCGCCTCTCTGTTGATTTGGACTAATGAAAGGAGGGACAGTGTTTCCAAACTGAGGTTGTGCCGAGGACTCCGACTCGTCCGCGGAGGGACGGCAGAGACGCTCTCGCCTGCGGACATGTCGGTGGAAACGAAAGGAAATTTTTGAACTTGATTTGCAAATTTCCCCGAAACCTGCTGAACTGGACTCTGAAAACACAAATGCACTGGTCAGTTTTTACAACTGTTGTTTGCTGCCGTTTTCTTGTTTTTCCTTCCATTCTGTCAAGATGAGTGATTCTGGATGAACCGTCGCCCGGAGGATGGAAACACACACGAGGCAGGGCCGAGCTCGACCAGCGCCGAGCTCGACCAGCGCCGAGCACGCCACAGTCGGCACGGGTCGTAGAGATGGAGGCGGAGAGAAATGTGTCAAAATCAAGTTTCCATTGTTAGCAAAAATACTACGACTAGCAAAATGACATGACGGATTAAATGAAACCAGAACTTTATTCTGCTTGTGACACCAGCTGACCCTGACAGATGTGATGAACTCTTCCTAACTCCTCAACCTGAAGTTCATTTCTGTTTCTCTATCGGCTGATCACTCTGAGTCTCTGTTGAGTTTCACTTGGCTCTGATCCGACAGCAGCGACTGACGCCTTCCTCCTGCTGATGGTGTTTCTCAGAAGCTCCAGACGCTGCTGTCAGGAGCGTTTCTCCAACAATCAATGAAATACGCCAAATTAAAAACCATTATTTATTAAAGTCCACTTAACCCGGGTCTCCTAAACACTAAGGCTTCATCCACACTTAGAAACACATCAACCCTGCTACAGATTCCTCGTGCGTCCACACTGCTCCGGAGTTCTAGAGTGTCACTGGAGAACCAGAACCTCCAATCCTTATTCTTTTAAAGAAGTAGTTTGGTTAAAAATAATAATGATAGATGGAGGTATTTATCCTGACACCACCAGAGGGAGACACTTGATATCTGAGGAGTTCTTTCTAAACGTTTAACTCCTCAGTCAACAGGAGACACTAAAATTCACTTTATATATAAAACTATGTTTTTAACAGAGCTACAATGGCTTAGAGCAGATTTATCTTTTACAGTGTCACAGCTCATTGGGACTGAAGGCGGGACGATGAAGGAGTTTTGTAAATAAACATCAAATCTGTGTTGAGACATTGGTTTGAATTTGGAGTCGATGCATCGGGAGGTTTTGAGATTACACCCAGATGCCTGGTTCCTCCCCTCATGCCCTGCCTCATGAAGTGTGTCCGCCCCCCCCCCCCCCCCCACCCCCCTTGCTCTCCACCTGTTCTATCTGTTGAGAGGCCCGGGTGGGTTCTGTTCTGTTTCTCAGTTCCCTGAAGCTGCAGCGACCCGCTCAGCGTTTTCAGTAAAAAAGAAAGAGAAGAAAAAGACAAATAAACGTTGGTATGTGTCGTAATTTTTACTTTTGAATGTGTTTATGGAGAAATCGATTTTTTGAAATGAGTTGGTTGGAAGTTTTTTTTCTTCTGAACATTTAAAGTTTAAAAATATGAAACACAAGAGGGTCACTCAGGGGAGTTCATATCAGGAAACCACATTTCAATTCACTAAAAAGCCAGATTTTTATTTAGATCTGCATCAACTCACACACTATTTACTTAATATTCTGTATTTTTCCAAGATCAATGAATAATTCTCTGAGAAATCAAGGAAAAAGCTGAAAAACAAACTTCTTGGATCCGCCCCCTGATCCTCAGCCGAACCCCCCTAAAATAGAAAATTAAAACAAATTGAGCATCTCAGAAATCTATTCCCTCAAAGCTGAAAAAAAGTTTTATGTTTAAAAACTAAAAGGTTTTCACCCCCGTCCATTTGTTCTACACAGAAGCAAGTGAACGGATTTCCTGGAAACCTGGTGAAAAGGATGTGATCATCAGGGAAGTTGGACCTTACGTTAAAAACGTTTGGGCTCTGAACAGATGTTACAGCAGACGTTCATGTTCGGGACATTTTTCAGTAATACAGAAACTTTCCGTGGTTTCTTGTCAGATTGTTCAGGAAACTTTTAACTTTATTGATTCATGTTCTATTTCTAAAATCCAGGCTGTTGTCCTGCTTCCTCACCTCCACCACGGAGGTTTGATTGTTCGCAGGATCACACAATAACTACTCGTGAATTTATTTTTTATTTTCTATAACATTATTCCATAGGTCATCATCTTCCTTGGTTTCTAAGAGAGAATAATTCCTGGATCTTGATTGAGCAAATCTGACATATTATATTCGGTGCAGATCCAAATATGAATCAGGATCTGGTGACTGAATGTGGTTCCACGAGGAGCCTGTTGGACCTCGGTGCAGATCTCAACTCCGATGAGTCACTTTCAAGACAAATTTTTAGCAGATTAATCGATTAACTGAGTTTCAGCTGCAGTTAAGTTCGGTGATAATTATCCAAGCAGCAGCACAAACCATTGAGCGACCACCATGGACATGAATGTGAGAGATAAATGCAGCTGTGATTTTCATATCTGTGAGTTATAGTTTACCTCCTTTTTTTAAATCAGCTATTTCCTTTTTACATGTTTAAGGCTGAGAACTCGGCCTCGGCTCGCTCCAGGAGCCTGTTAAGTGAAGAAGTGAGATATCCCAGTTAAATTATGCAGCTCCTTCCCTGTGAGGCTCACCGCTGAGGAGCCAGGGGAGAAGGTGAGAGACGGAGCTGCCTCCTCCTCCTCCTCCTCCTCCTCCTCCTCCTCCTCCTCCTCCTCCTCCTCCTCCTCCTCCTCCTCCTCCTCCACAGCACCGCAGCACACTCGAGGTGAGGAGGGAGAAAAGGCTTCGGCTAAGAGCAGGACTCTCGTTCCCTAAGCACTTTAAAACGCTGGCCGTGCTGCAGGACGCAGCGGGAGCAGCAGGGATGTGAATAAGGTCAAGTGCACTCTTTGGGAAGAAGCCTGTATGAAAAGGGCCACATGCATTGTGGATGTGAAAGGTCCAGTGAGAAAGAGACTGAAGTGCTGGGGGCCAGCTGGGAGGATTGTTGACGACAGAAGGGACTGACGCTCACGACTGGAACATCTTCACTGAGGCACTGACCGACCTTGTTTGTTTTGTGATATAAGAATAATCTAGAGAAGACGAGTCTCCAGTGTTCAGAATCTGGTCCGAGTCCGAGTTACAATAATCTTCACGACAGGGAACATCCACCTTGTTCGAGGAGGATTATATTCTGTCCAACAAGAGCCTCGTCATCATTTCAGTGGCTTATTGTTCATCTAAGTTCCAGGATGAAAAACTCTCGAAGATTTCAATAATCACAATTAAATTTCTTATGCACAGACACACACACACACACAGACACACACACACACTATCCTTATTAGGACTGTGCATTGACTTCCATTCATTGTGGCCGGCCTAACCCAATCTAATCCCAAACCTTAACCCAACCAATCCATGACGAACCCTATAAACCTAACCTGACCACAACTGCATCTGATCTCTGACCTCAACCAGGACGTCAGAGCAGATGTTGAGCCTCATGAGGACCGAGCTTTGGTCCCATGAGGTCCACTGGTCCTGACAAGGTCAGTGTTTACATAGGAAAAGAGGTAACACAAATTAGTAAACACACACACACACACACACACACTTCTGACATATTTTGTGACAAATTTGTTATAAACAACTTGTTTGCATCAGTTTCACACTGACACAACATGAAAATCCCTTTGGAGCTCTGGGTCACATCCGATTCTGACTCCTGGTTCTGGGTCACATCCAATCCTGACTCCTGGTTCTGGATCACATCCGATCCTGACTCCTGGTTCTGGATCACATCCGATCCTGACTCCTGGTTCTGGGTCACATCCGATCCTGACTCCTGGTTCTGGGTCACAACAGATTCTAACTCCGGGTTCTGGATCACATCCGATTTTGACTCCTGGTTCTGGATCACATCCGATCCTGACTCCTGGTTCTGGGTCACATCCGATCCTGACTCCTGGTTCTGGATCACAACAGATTCTGACTCCTGGTTTTGCTCACATCTGATTCTGACCCCTGGTTTTGGATCACATCCGATTCTGACTCCTGGTTCTGGGTCACATCCGATCCTGACTCCTGGTTCTGGGTCACAACAGATTCTAACTCCGGGTTCTGGGTCACATCCGATTCTGACTCCTGGTTCTGGGTCACATCCGAACCTGACTCCTGGTTTTGCTCACATCCGATTCTGACTCCTGGTTCTGGGTCACATCCGATTCTGACTCCTGGTTCTGGATCACAACAGATTCTGACTCCTGGTTCTGGATCACAACAGATTCTGACTCCTGGTTCTGGGTCACATCCGATCCTGACTCCTGGTTCTGGATCACAAAAGATCCTGACTCCTGGTTCTGGGTCACATCCGATCCTGACTCCTGGTTCTTGGTCACATCTGATCCTGACTCCTAGTTCTGGGTCACATCAGATTCTGACTCCTGGTTCTGGGTCAAATCCGATCCTGACTCCTGGTTCTTGGTCACATCTGATCCTGACTCCTGGTTCTGGGTCACATCCGATCCTGACTCCTGGTTCTGGATCACATCCGAACCTGACTCCTGGTTTTGCTCACATCCGATTCTGACTCCTGGTTCTGGGTCATATCCGATTCTGACTCCTGGTTCTGGGTCACATCCGAACCTGACTCCTGGTTTTGCTCACATCCGATTCTGACTCCTGGTTCTGGGTCACATCCGATTCTGACTCCTGGTTCTGGATCACAACAGATTCTGACTCCTGGTTCTGGGTCACATCCGATTCTGACTCCTGGTTCTGGATCACAACAGATTCTGACTCCTGGTTCTGGATCACAACAGATTCTGACTCCTGGTTCTGGGTCACATCCGATCCTGACTCCTGGTTCTGGATCACATCCGATCCTGACTCCTGGTTCTGGATCACATCCGATCCTGACTCCTGGTTCTGGGTCACATCCGATCCTGACTCCTGGTTCTGGGTCACATCCGATTCTGACTCTTGGTTCTGGATCCCATCCGATCCTGACTCCTGGTTCTGGATCACAACAGATCCTGACTCCTGGTTCAGGGTCACATCCGATTCTGACTCTTGGTTCTGGGTCACATCTGATTCTTATTCTTGGTTCTGGGTCACATCCGATTCTGACTCCTGGATCTGGGTCACATCTGATTCTTATTCTTGGTTCTGGATCACATCCGATTCTGACTCCTGGTTCTGGATCACATCCGATCCTGACTCCTGGTTTTGCTCACATCTGATTCTGACTCCTGGTTTTGGATCACATCAGATTCTGACTCCTGGTTCTGGGTCACATCCGACCCTGACTCCTGGTTTTGGATAACATCCGATTCTGACTCTTGGTTCTGGATCCCATCCGATCCTGACTCCTGGTTCTGGATCACAACAGATCCTGACTCCTGGTTCAGGGTCACATCCGATTCTGACTCTTGGTTCTGGGTCACATCTGATTCTTATTCTTGGTTCTGGGTCACATCCGATTCTGACTCCTGGATCTGGGTCACATCTGATTCTTATTCTTGGTTCTGGATCACATCCGATTCTGACTCCTGGTTCTGGATCACATCCGATCCTGACTCCTGGTTTTGCTCACATCTGATTCTGACTCCTGGTTTTGTATCACATCAGATTCTGACTCCTGGTTCTGGATCACAACAGATCCTGACTCCTGGTTCTGGATCACAACAGATCCTGACTCCTGGTTCTGGGTCACATCCGATTCTGACTCCTGGTTCTTGGTCACATCAGATTCTGGGTCATATCCGATCCTGACTCCTGGTTCTGGATCACATCCTGAAACACTGAAACTCTGAACTCCAAAACATGTCTCCACAGTTTTGGCAGAATTCTACCAAACTGCCTGACAACCAATCAGATGAGATTCAATAAAACCACGAGTCACTGTTTGAAAATCATCAGAACAAATAGACAATTAAATTCTAGACTTTTATTATAAGGAGTTAACGGTGCAACTCCTCGCAGCTCATTGGTCCGCCCGGTTGTCACTCCAGCTTTGGCCGAACATCCTCCTCAGGCCTCTCATTGGTCAGAGCTCACGTCAATCAGCCGAGCTCCTGCTGTCATTGGACACTCGTCCGTCAGGGATTCTACACCAAGGACCCGCCTCCGCCGAACCCAACCTCGACACCCCATTGGCCGAACCCTCCTCCCCTAAGTGACGCACATAAACACCGCGTTTTGATTGGTCGCCTTGAATGTCAATCACAATCACGCCCGGAATCGATTGGCGAGCGCGGCCGTCACTCAGCGCCGCTCCGCCCTCTGATTGGCTGCGCGGCGCGGGGCGGGCTCCTCCCCGGGCTCGGTGTTCGAGGCCCGCGGACGGAGAATGTCGTCATGAGCGGTGGGTGAGGATTCAAACATCGGTGTTTATCTGTGTTTCTACTGCGCTGAGCGGGGATTCGACACCGGGACGCGGCGCCGGGCGCGATGAGCCAGGAGCCGGTGGGTTCCCCCGGGACGCGGGCCGCTCCGGGCACCGGGGCGAGCCTCGCACTTCCGGGAAGGGGGCTGCCTCTTTCCGTAACGTTATCAAAGAGTTTGCAGCTAGCTTAGTCCGCAGCTAGCTTAGTGTTAGGCTAGCGGGGCTAAGTGTGAGGCTAGCGGGGATAGGTGTTAGGCTAGCGGGGATCGGTGTGAGGCTAGCGGGGCTAAGTGTTAGGCTAGCGGGGCTAAGTGTTAGGCTAGCGGGGATCGGTGTGAGGCTAGCGGTGCTAAGTGTTAAGCTAGCGGGGATCAGTGTGCAGCTAAAGGGGATCAGTGTGTAGCTAGTGGTGCTAAGTGTTAGGCTAGCGGGGATCAGTGTGTAGCTAGTGGTGCTAAGTGTTAGGCTAGCGGGGATCAGTGTGCAGCTAGCGGGGATCAGTGTGCAGCTAGCGGGGATCGGTGTGAGGCTAGCGGGGCTAAGTGTTAGGCTAGCGGGGCTCAGTGTGCAGCTAGCGGTGCTAGGTGTGCAGCTAGCGGGGATCAGTGTGCAGCTAGCGGGGCTAGGTGTGCAGCTAGCGGGGATCAGTGTGCAGCTAGCGGTGCTAAGTGTTAGGCTAGCGGGGATCAGTGTGAGGCTAGCGGTGCTAAGTGTTAGGCTAGCGGGGATCAGTGTGGAGCTAGCGGGGATCAGTGTGCAGCTAGCGGGGATCAGTGTGTAGCTAGCGGGGATCAGTGTGTAGCTAGCGGTGCTAAGTGTTAGGCTGGCGGGGCTATGTGTGCAGCTAGCGGTGCTAAGTGTGCAGCTAGCATAGCTGAAGTAGCGGCTCTCACTGGACATCCTTTCAAGCGACGATCCCATTTCGGTTCGTTGAATGCAGCTGCACACGGACACAGTTAGCTCGAGCTAGCTGCTAGCTGTTAAGTCAGTGATGCTAGTTAGCTCCGCTGGCTAACGGTAGCTGCTCCTCCACAGCCGAGCTGGATCCCTCTGGGGCCGCTGTGGAACCAGTGTGCAACCAGTGGGCTGAACTGGTTCCTCACCTGTCAATCATATATTAATATTGTTGATACACTTTCTTTCCTGTGAAATGTGAAAGTTCCTGATCCAAAGTAATTGGTTGAGTGGAGGAAGTGAGATGTGTTATTTGTGTGAGTTAGAGATGTCACCTCATGGGCAGACAACCGGGCAGACAACCAGGACAACTTGGTGGAAGGAGGCCGTTCTGGGCAGAGCATGCATCAGTCATTCCTTTCCCCACTTTCTTTAATATTTGGAAATAAAAAACACGCTCAGTGATTTCTCAGAGAATAATTCACGCCTCTAGATGAAAACATCAGGAATGTTCCGTATTTCAAAAACCTCTTGTGTTTACTGGAGATACACCCGCTCTCAAACTCATGGGGCATCCTGCGCTGACTGTCTTCATAGAATCTAATATTCACAGTGCACTTCCTGTCTTCTTCTGTCATAATGCATCTGACCACAGTCCAGCATTGTAGTTCTTCAGAAAGCATCTGAATCATTGCCAGTAGCTTGATATTTGTTTGCTCATATGTTTCCAGGACCAAACTCAGCAACTCTCAGCTCAGTTTGTTGTTATTTTGCACGTTTCCTACATAACGGACGATCCAAATCCCAAAGCCCACAGTTCTGCTTCATGTTGTAAAGATCTAATCCATCAGTAGGTTTCATTCATTCTAAATTCTGTACCTCATCTGTGGTTAATGCCTTTATTAGCACTGGTGACCTGGTAGTGTAATAGATGCTCGTTTATATGTCAGATGTTTGTGGTGCTTTCTCCGATGTTTGTGTTGTGTAGGAATGTGTAGTTGTTGAACAGCCTGAATGTGACTGCTGTGTCTGTGTTTTCCAGAACAACAGGACAGTATGGCCACCACTGTTGCTGTCAGTCCCAGTGAATACCTCCAGCCCTCCACCGCTTCCACACAAGTGAGTGACGGCCGGATGTCGTTCCCTGCTTCTCTCTCTCTCTCTCTCTCTTTCTCTCCCACTCTGTGACTCCTGATCCCCGTGTGGCACTGGAGGAACATTTTAGATTTTATTCTAACGTCCATTTGTTGATGCATTTCAAACATGTAGCGTGATCTACATTAAAGAGAATAAAACCAGCTTTGTGACACAACACTTATCTGAGCATAAACAGTTTTGACCTTAGGGAACAATATCTGGAACAATAATAATCCACATGTCCACTTAGAAGCTTTTTCTGAGCTTTCACAGGTGACTTCAGCTTCGACTGAAGGTGTAGTGGGAAACCCCAAAAGACTGAGTGGACCTTTGAGTCTGGAATATTTTGTCAGGCAAGACTAAAAGTCATCTTGGATTTTGGTCACTGGAATATTGAGATAAACGTTAAATTATTCTTCTCAGCATTTTTCTGGAAGATTTCCAGAGGGAGATCACAAATGTCTGAGTCGGTTGCTCCACACATGTTCCTCCAGCCTCCTTAGAAAGGGTCTGGAAAATGTCCCAGTGGGTCCCAGCGAGTCCCAGCGAGTCCAAGCGAGTCCAAGCGAGTCCCAGCGAGTCCAAGCGAGTCCCAGCGAGTCCCAGCGAGTCGCAGCGAGTCCCAGAAAGTCCAAGTGAATCCCAGCGAGTCCCAGCGAGTCGCAGCGAGTCCCAGAAAGTCCAAGCGAGTCCCAGTGAGTCCCAGTGAGTCCAAGTGAGTCCCAGTGAGTCCCAGTGAGTCCCAGTGAGTCCCAGTGAGTCCAAGCGAGTCCCAGCGAGTCCAAGCGAGTCCAAGCGAGTCCCAGTGAGTCCCAGCGAGTCCCAGCGAGTCCCAGCGAGTCCATGTGAGTCCATGTGAGCAAATACAATACAATTTTCGTGGCATTTTTCGAGTTGATGTCCGGAGCAACTGACTCGGACAAGGGATCATTTCAGGAGGATACACCCTGAGTTCAGTAAGTGTCATGTCGGTGTCCCTCAGCCCGGTCAGAGGCTTTTCATCCTCGCTGATGGCTCAGGTACATGAAGTTGTCCAGTGTAGATAAAGTTCTTAAAATAGCTGGAGCTTCCTTGTCCCGCAGCTTGAGGATCACACACACACACGGACACAAAACCTTTGCAGGTGGAAACTCACATATACGACACTGTATGTGCTTCTCATCTCTCACCATCTCCGTATCTCTCTCTCTCTCTCTCTCTCTCTCTCTCTCTCTGTGTTGACCTGTTTCTGCTCAGGTTGGTTGTAATGCCGACTGTGTGAGTAGCATCTGAGTTGTGTGATTGTGTATCTGCCTGCAGGACACCCAGCCCTCTCCTCTGGCCCTCCTGGCTGCAACCTGTAGTAAAATCGGCCCTCCTGCTGCCCAGGCTCCCGTCACATCTCCTCCATCGCAGCCGCAGCCTCGCAGGCTCCTCCCTATAAAGCCGGCTCCGATCGCCCCGGCGCCGCCCAAGAACCTGGGGTTCCTCTCCACCAAGGGCAATGTTATCCAGCTGCCGGCCGGCCTGGGCTCCACGGCCCCCGGGAGCCCCATCGTCCTCACCATCCAGCAGAGCCCGGCTCGCAGCAACACCTCGGCCCCCGGCAACATCCAGTACCAGGTGATGCCGCAGATGCAGGGACCCCAGACTATTCAGATGATGCCGCAGGGGGGTCAGTTCCAGCTCATACCCGGCACCAACCAGGCCATCCTCACCACTCCAATGACCGTACCGGCCCCCGCGGCGGCCACCGCTCCGGTCACGCCGCAGAAGACTGTCGCCATCAAGCCGTGTCCTAAGTCGCGGAGGCCGAACAGCTCGGCGGCTCACATGGTGCAGCTGCCCGGGGGGCTCACGCTGCCGCTCAACGTGGCCACGGGAGAGGTGGGTGGGACTCAGATCATCACAGAGACGGCCACTCTCACTCCTGGGAAGGGACGACGGGGGAGGAGGAAGAAAGTGGTTCTGGCTTCACAAACTCCACTGTCTCATCCTGCACAGGCCGCCTCCCCCCCCCCGGAGCAGATGGAGACCATCCTGATCGAAGCTGGCGACAACATCATACAGGTAGATCTGAGCTGCAAAACAAGAATCCAATGTTGTGTCGAACAATGTTAATGTGAAGTTTCTGGACTTGTAGGGACCAGTGACTTCCTGGGTAAGACAGTTTATTTCTATAGTGTTCATGTCAGGACCTCTTCATGTGTCCGAGTCAGGTGTCAGTCACTCACCGGTTCAGATGTAAGAGTGGATCTAAAGCCTGAGCATCACAGTGACCTCTCTCCTCCTGTGTCTGTGCCTCCAGGCTGGCAACAACCTCCTGATCGTGCAGAGTCCCGGGCAGCCGGCCATGGTGCAGCAGGTGCAGCTGGTGCAGCCCAAACAGGATTCTCAAATGGTTCAGATCCCGCAGCAGGCACTGAAGGTGGTGCAGGCCGCCTCCGCCACTCTGCCGCCCGTCCCCCAGAGACAGCCGGCCCCCACCAACCTGCAGGTCTCTCCCACAGATCCGTCGCCAACACAGGTATCCAATCACACGGACTCTTAATGTGACAAGTTACCGTTTGAACGCATCGAACCGTGAGTGAGTTGGTGTGTTGACGACTTTTCGATCACGCGGGGAAGAGGCGTAACTGAAAAAGCGGGAAACACCAGAGAAAGTTCGGACCTCATTTTGTGGATATTCGCCGAGGTTCATGTCGGAAAACGTCTCCGTTACATATCGTTGTTTTTATGTATTTTTTTTGGTGTTATTAAAATATTTATCCATTGTCTCTCCAGTTATAAGAAAACCTCTGACATCATTAAACATTTCTTCTCCTCAGATCTTCTTCAAAACAGCGTCGGGTGATTGGCAGTCAGTTCTGCTCCAGGACTCGGTCTCCACCACAACAGCCCCCCCCACCACGTCTGTCGCCACCGCTACGACTTCGCCGCCGGCCGGCACCAAAAGGACGCTGGCGGGGGGGCGGAAGGAAAGGACTCTGGCAAAAATTGCCCCGGCGGGGGGGATGATGGCGCTGAACCCGACGCAGCTCCCCTCGGCTGCGCAGGCGGTGCAGACGATCAGCATCAACGGGGTCCAAGTGCAGGGAGTTCCTGTCACCATCACCAACGCTGGGGGTGAGTCCCGGGCGCCGCGGAGTCGTTTCACTTCCTCACGAGAAACATGGAACCGGAATCATTTGAGTTATGGAGCAATCCTGCTAAAAAACAAGGAAACAAACAAGCTATTCATCGCACGGGGGTGAAAACATAACCTCCTGATGGAACGCGTCACTAAGACATCAAACAGGAAGTGAATTATACTAAAGTCTCTAAAACTTTGAGAATCAGTTTTGCTTTTTATTAAAATTTGTTGGACAGAACTTTGAGACTAAATGTTGTGGATCTTTAATCACGCTACATCTGAAAGTCTATTATTTTTTCAGTGTTTTATATATTTATAAAAAAAGGTCGTAGGGACATTTTATTCTCTTTGAAAATACAAATCTCACGTGACAAAGTTATCGTGATAACTCTACTTAAACACAACATACAGTAGTCATTGGGGTTGCAAAATTCCGGGAATTTTCAAAGTTGGAAACTTTCCATGGGAATTAACGGGAATAAACGGGAATATACGGGAATTAACGGGAATAAACTGGAAATGTTGTGGGTAATTTATAGTAACTGTGTTTACCTTGTCATATTCAGACATAAATATAAACATTTTGTTGTGTCATAGGCTGATTTGAGCCCTGAGGAAACTTTGGGCACTTGACTATATGCTCCTGCATCGTTGTGTCATTCTTAACATAGGTCTTTGCACAGTATTTGCTAATGTTCACAGCCTTTCCTTCTACATTGGATGAGGTGAAATGTCTCCACACATGAGAGAGTGCACGTGGCATTGTTCTGTAGAAGAAGATGAGAAAAAAGTTTGTAAAAAAACACTAATGCAATGCCAGAGATATAAATAGTTAGCCAAACAATTGGAATCGTCTGTAAACATATTTTACAATTGATGGATAAATGAATGGAAATAGGCTAGATGAACAGATGAACAATCCTCAATCAGCATGCTAATATATTTTCCCCAGTAATATCATGGAAACTTACCTGACTAGTCCTGCACTCTACAGCAGGCCTCAATAGCCCTGCTGTAGAGTGAAGCATGCTGGGAGTTATCTGTGCATGTGCTGGAAGAATGACCAGTGGAGGGTTGAAACTCAACGTTCCATACGTCTTTAAAATAGAGTTTTGAATGATGTTTTTATTGCTCAGCCTTTAATTTGCATAGTTTTGTTTTTTTCCAAAATTCCCGAGCTTAATATTCCCGTGGAAAGTTTCCGGAAAGTTTCCGAAAATTTACCGGAAACTTTCCGCCCCTTTGCAACCCTAGTAGTCATACAATGAAAGTTGTGTGTTTTAGTTGTGATGCATCATATTGACATATACTACAAGAGCAACATTTGATCCGGAGAGATTTGAATCCTTTCATGTAAAAGCCACAGCCCATTACTTTCATGTCAGTTTTATATTAATGTTCATTAACCATTGATTCGAGTTCCTGTCCGACGTGACGCCGGCTCTCAGCTGGTCGTCTCATCAGAGGCTCTTGGCCGCTGCGTCTCTCACACTGCGTCTGTCCCCGTGTCCCTCAGGCCAGCAGCACCTCACCATGCAGGCCATGCAGGGGGGGGGGCTCCAGCTGGCGGCGCAGGGCCAGGCCGCCATGCAGGTGGACCAGACCCTCACTCTGGAGCTGCCCGGTCAGCCAGGGGAGAAGAAGCGACGCATGGCGTGCACCTGCCCCAACTGTAAAGACGCAGACAAGAGGTCAGTACAGTTTAGCACAATACCATCGATTCTCTCGTCCAGGTCTTTTGGGGGGATGTGGTTCTGGAAGAAACATTTAATAAAGAGAGGAGAACAAATATTTAGATGCTCGAGGGAACATTATCAACTGAAGAACTGATTCCTGGACAGATTTGCAATTGGAAAATCAACGTGTTTGCACCTTGAGATTGTTTGAAAGATTTTAAATCTTGCTGAATGTGCTTGTGTACGCTGCAGGCCCGGGGAGGTCGGGAAGAGGAAGCACATCTGCCACGTCCCCGGCTGCGAGAAGACGTTCAGGAAGACGTCTCTGCTCCGAGCTCACGTCCGGCTGCACACCGGAGAGAGACCCTTCGCCTGCAACTGGGTGTTCTGCGGGAAACGCTTCACGCGCAGTGACGAGCTGCAGCGGCACGCCAGGACGCACACAGGTGCCGTACACAAGTCTGTCATTGTAATAGACTTTGTTATTAAAAACCATGATCCCCCTCCTCACTGTTTGTGTTTCCCCCACAGGAGACAAGCGCTTTGAGTGCAGCCAGTGTCAGAAACGCTTCATGAGGAGCGACCACCTGACGAAGCATTACAAGACGCACATAAACACCAAGAACCTGTGAGCGCACCGTGCACTCGGCGTGTTCACACACAAACTCAAGACTGTTAGTGGAGCTGCAGAGGGGACGAGACGAGGGGAGACTGAGACTTATCCCATAATGGGAAATACTCCAAAAACCAGTCCCTGTATCTCCGCTCATTCCTCGAGGACGCTGTGTAGTGTGGTGTACAGAGAGATCCCTTCTGATGGACTTCAAACTGACCCAGCACATTTAATAATAGAAGATTATTTTTGTTTGTTTTATTTTTCCCTCTGGTCCGAGCGGAGTCCAGAGCCAGCGACGACTGAACGTGTGAAGTGACTCGAAGAGGAGTCTCCAGACGCAGATGCACCACTCTGCCTGCTTATTTATGAACTTCTTTGGTAGAAGAATAATTCAGACTCCCACTCCCGAGACCACAGGACTCACGGCTTCACCGAGAGTTTCCACCGCTTCACTTTGAGTTTTTTCTTCCCCTACAAATCATTCTCCACTTTTTGTTTTTTTTCGTGGAACATCGGGAACTCTGACAAATTGTCTGTGAAGAAGCAAAAAAAAAGAGAATTTGACGCAGTGTTTTATAAATTTACCAAAAAATATCTTTTACCTGGAAATAATCTATTTGTGTTTTAGCAGAAGTTTTTTTTGCTGATTTACCCAAAAAAAGTTGGGGACCACAAGACTTTTTCAGTTTACATTGGCTATTTTTAAAGTGTGTATATGCGTATTATTATACATAATATTAATAATGATAATAAACTATTTATATATTTTTTTCATACAGTCGTTACAAATTGATTTGGAATAGGATTGACATAAAATCAAAAGAGACTAAATGAGAAAGTTTAGAACGAGATGTTAAAAAACAATAAGAAAGAAAGAGAAGTTCGAGACTCAGTCGAGAAGAAACGAGTTCGGAATGATTTCGGACTCTGGAACAGTTTCACCGTTCGGGGCCAGACGTCACTGTGCCTTAAAAGTTAGCATTAATGTTTTTAAATCATTTTTCAAACATACCACAAACCAAGAGATTCTGGACTTGGATTAGTTTGGTGATGACTTGGTGAAGAGCAAAGTTCTGAATGTGACAAGAAGAGGGAACAAATGTGAAGTCTGCAAATGTTACAGACGGCGACTGGACCCAGATGGTTAAAGAAAACGTAGAAATGTGGATTGTCCTGCAATCACCTGTGGAAAATACCGTCTGGTTGCTGAAGTTTCCGTGGCAGCGTCGTGGAGAAAGTTTCAACTTTGAATATACAGAAAGTATTTTAGGCTTTTGTACAGGCTTGAGTTTTAATTGGATTATAACAGGACCGGATCCTTGCAGTGTGTCACAACCAGGTTGAGATGAAAGGTCTCAGGTGAAGGATCGTATTAAACGTGAAGGTGTTTACAGGACAGATTAATAACCGGTGAGAGTGAACGGTTCCAGGTTGAATTCTGTTTAATAGATTTAACACACGTGGCAACTGTACTAACAACCTGTCACGTATGAAACTATAGCATGTGTACTACCTAAAGTTCTCTACGTTCAGAGAAACGCTGCAACAATATTCAACTCTCAGTGCAACGTCTTCATTTCCTGTGTAATCGAGGGCGACAGGCTCTGGGTGCGTTAAGCTGAATTCAGTGAGATGTTATTGACACGCTCTCTTCCCTCTGAAACCCAGCTGCTACCCGACGGGTACGCTTCCGTCTCGGGCTGGGCATCCAACTTCAATATGTCTTGGTACCAAATGTTCCACCGGATTCACCAAATAGTTATTGATTCAAATACAACTTTCACATGTTTAATCGAAGTTCACCAACGGCTGCTTCTGTGAGGACGAACCAACGTACACCCGATTCTTTAATTAACCGATAAAGTGTTTCAGTATTTTGTATATTTTTTAAAAACATGTTTATACTCCTAAAAAAACAAACAAAAAAAACAAATTTGGTAGCTGAACCAAATGATTCCCAGTCCAACCGACTCCTCGAGTAAACACGATTCCAGGGTAACTGCTCTTCTGCTTTATCACAGTATAGTTTTCATTCGGTGATTTGTAGCCTATGCATTGCTGAAAATACGATCAGATTTCAAACTCTTTGCTCTAACTCGACAATCATGTCACAAGATGCAAAAAAAACAACAAAACGCTTTCTCAGGCCTCAGCTTGTGTTTGATTTTCTTTTCCAGCTATGTGATAGCTTTAATTCTGACGTTTCCCTCTGATGACCAGCATTAGGCCGACTGTACAGTATTCACATGTCACTTATCATTTGCTTTATAGCAAACAAACTGTTGCTGATATCGTTTTTTGATATAATGAAGATGTTCTCTAACAGGTCCTCAGTCAGTTTGACGCTCGCTTTTTTCTTTTTATCCAACAAATACAGTGAATTATTTTATTATAAGCTTTTTGGTCAAATGAGCTCGGTGCCATGACACAGTTGAGTTTTCACTGTGGCGTGTTTTAATACTGTGACATGCGTGTGCAGTGGAAGGTGCAGCCTCGCTGAACACGATCCAACAACCACCTTCCTCTCTGCACACGACACAGAGGTTTGACCAAAAAGCTCAAAACAGGTCAGACATGTTTTTAGTGCACTTTGAGTTTAGTACTTCACGGCGGCGGCAGACGGTTTAAAGCGTAGGTGGCCAATATTTGGTGTATTTTTTTAAGAATGTGTCCGGAGAATATGCGATGCCATTGGGACGGATAGAAAGAGCCTGCTCATATTTATGTTCACGTCTGACTATGTAAATACAGTGTGTGTCTGGGAGACACGGTAAATGTAGGATATTAAAAAATGCAAGTTAAGCTGCCCAGTGTTGAGGTTGGTGCGACCAGCCCTGAAGAAAACAGACTTTGTACAGCGTGCAAAGAATAACATATAATGTGACATCGTTTAGCTTCATTCCTGCTTTGTATAAGACTTGTAGATCTTCTTTTCTATTGAATTTAAGATGCCTTAGATAGCTACACCCAGTATTTCATGATGTTTTCTGTCTAATTCCAGGTAACAACATTTGTAAAATTCCTTCTGTTTTTAACTTATGTTACATGCTAATGTCATGTGCACTGATCAAAATCACAGGTTCCAAAATTTGTCAATTTAACCTCCGTTGTCATTCAAACGTAATGAGATTTTTTTAAAATTGAGACGTTTCTCTGAGAGCTTTTCTCCTTCTCCACACACGTGGTCACGATGTGATGCAGCCGGCGCTGCGGGTTCATCAGGAGAAGCCAGAGAACCAGGAGTTTGTTTTATAACTTGTATAAAGTTGCTAAAACACGACGTTTGCTCCTTTTCTACTTCACCCCCTCAATAAACAACTCAAACTGTTTCTGCGTCTCTTTCGATTTTTGTTTTGTTTAGTGTTTATTGACAATTGTTGATATATGTAAACGTGAAATCACAGTTTGTCAAGGGGAGAATCCAAAGGTACAGATTTGTTTCAATCACAGAACCTGTTAAGCCTTTAAATAAAATAAAGTGGTAAATAAGACATAGATATCATTCTGAGAATATACATTTTTCATGTTAGTTTGTGTATTCTACACTTTATATTTAAATGTAGAGCGTTGCACCTGTTTTGATAAATTATGACAATGACACGTGTTTTATTTCGTTGCAGAAACAAACGCTGAAGAAACATTGAACTAATTGAAAAATGTCATGTAAATTTCAGTGTAGATTATAAATCTTTTAAAAATTCCTTTAAGCTATTCTTGTAACGTTGTGCCTTTATTTTGCTATTTCTTATTCCTTTATTTAAAAGCTGAAGCTCAGAATTTAAATAAAAACTTTAATTTCTTCCTCAAAATAATTGATTGATTCATGAATGTTTAATAAAACATTTCAATGGAAAATAGTTTATGATAAGATGAGATAATCTTAATTATCTTATCTCATGGTGTCTTATAATAAATAAACTACAAGGACATTGAAGGAGAAAAACAGTGAAACATAAATAAACGAGCACAGGCAGTTTCAAGCCTGTTGTGGTCGGTGAAGAGTTCGATGACCAAACGCTCGTCTCTGCGTTGCATGCGTTTGTGATTTTTAGTCATGGTGTCTTTGTAGATGTCATCAGGTCGCGACTCTTGTCCTACATGTCTAGTTTGAACTTGATTGGACCAAATATGTCTGAGATACAGAAGCTTGTGTTTTGATAGCGTGTATCAAACTTTGACGCCAGGCCACGGTCACACGGTATGATGAAAGCAAGTATACTTAGGCGGTTTATATCTCCATCTTGTTGAAATGACATTCCCAGAAGTTGAAGATGATCTGATGAAAGCCGAAGGACAAGTTCGTCAAAGTACAAATGTGGAAAACGGCCAAAATAGCCATTAAAGTAAAAATGGCGGGCTTCCTGTTTGGTCTAGCATATCTATCCAAGAGACTTATTTGTTTGTTATGAAAAGACACATGTCCCTATAGATTTTTGTAGATGTCGGCCAATCGTAGTGCTGGGGCTGCCCTTTAGGGGGCGCTAGTCAGTTACAGCAATTTCGCCCTGAAAAATCCCCAAAATGGAAATGCAAATCCTTCAAACTACAACAGGGCCTCCCACCGCTCGGTGCTCGGGTGCTTTCAAACACATTCATGTCATTGTAATTATATATTTCTGTCTTTACAAAGTGAGAACTAAATATGTGTGATGAAGGAAGGTCAGTGTTTGATTGACAGCTGATCTCTGTGCGGAGCAGAAACGTCACCACGACGAACGTTGATCAACAAACATCGAGACAAAAGAAATTAAAGATTTACACACAGAATCTAAATCACTGCTTTTAATGACTCAAGTCTATTTGAGTTTACAGAACTCAGCTGTGGATTCATAACCATAAACCCAAACTCCAGCATAGAGAGGCTGAGTGAATGTGGTCTGGACTCTGTGGAGGAGAGTCATGGTGCCAGAGACTCTGTAGAAGGACAGAACACCTGCACTGTGATCCAGGTACACTCCTACTCTGGAGGACACAGGACCTGACACTGGAGTCTTGATTCTGTTGTAATAAAAGCAATAACTGTTTCTATCACAAGATAATGACCAAGATTTATCATTGAATCCAAATATACATTCATCTGAGCCTCCTGCTCTGGTGATATTCTTGTATGTGACTGCTACATCAACTCCTCCCACCCCCACCTTCACCTTCACCTCCCAGTAACAACGTCCAGTCAGACTCTCTCTACTCAGGACCTTAGGCTTATAAATGAATCTGTCTGGGTGATTAGAATAATACTGTCCTTTTCTCATATGTCTTACTTTTCTGTTTCCCTCAGATAATAACAGATGTTTGAATGTTGTGTTTCGATCCATTGTGATTTCCTGTGAATATTTTAAGAAGTCAGCTCTGGTCTCTGGCTCTGGTTGTCGCAGTAAAACATCCACTTGAGACACAATCTGTAAAATCTGTGTCTCTGTCTCACTCAGAATGTCCTGTAGTCGACCTCTGACCTGTGATACAGCTGCTGTCACGTCCTCAAAGTTCCTCAGAGGACGGATCCTGAAGCTGGATGAGTGTGTAGATCCACTGAGTGGTGACAGTGAGGGGTAGTTGTGTATAAACTGGTTGTGATCCTCTGTGTCTGAGAGCTGCTTCAGTTCATGGTCTTTCCTCTTCAGCTCATTGATCTCCTGCTCCAGTCTCTCCTGAAGCTCTCTGACTCGACTCACTTCAGTCTCCTGCTGGGATCTGATCTGCTGCTCCACATCAGAGCTTCTTTTCTCCAGCAGACGGATCAGCTCAGGGAAGATCTCCTCACTGTCCTCCACTGCTTTATCAGCAGAGCCATTGAGGGCCTCCTCCTCCTGTTGAAGCAGCTTCACGTCTTTCTCTGTGTCCTGGACTCTCTGCTGGATTGTTTGTCTCCTCAGCCCGAGCTCTCTCTGCCTCTCAGTCCTTTCTGCTGCAGCTGACACTGTGTCGTGGTCTTTATGTTCCTCCACAGAGCAGAGAGAACAGATACACTGCTGATCAGTGCGGCAGAACATCTTCATCACCTCGTCGTGACGAGAGCAGATGTTCTCCTGGAGCTTCTCCGAGGGCTCCACCAGCTTGTGCTTCTTAAATGCAGCTGACTGAAGATGAGGCTGGAGGTGTTTTTCACAATAAGAGGCCAAACAATTCAAACAGGACTTGAGAGCTTTCAGTTTTCTCCCAGTGCAGACATCACAGGCCACATCTTCAGGTCCAGCAGAGCAGTGATCAGCAGGAGCAGCTTGGAGTCCAGTCTTCTTCAGCTCCTCCAGTGAATCAGCTAACATGGTGCTTGTCTCCAGGACAGGCCTCGTTGTGAAGGTCTGTCTACACTGAGGACAGCTGTAGCTTCCTCTCTCCTCCTCTTTGTCCCAGTGGGTGTTAATACAGCTCTTACAGTAGCTGTGTCCACAGCCAGTAGTCACCGGATCCTTCAGTAGATCCTCACAGATCCAACAGGAGAATCTTTCTCTGTCCAGGTGATTTTCTTGCTGCGCCATTTCAGCTGCTGCCAGAGACTGTAGAACAGATTCACTTCATCTGAACATAAACAGATCTCTGCTCCTCCCTCCCTCCCTCACTTCCTCTTTTTGACACACTATTACTAACACACTATTGAAAAGAAAGGTAGCTGCCTTTGAACAGTGTAGCTGCCTTTAAACTAACTGTTTAAAGGCAGAACTATAGTAAAGAAAACGAAGACAAAAAAATGGACACATAGAGCTGTTCAGGCTTGGACTCATGAGACAGAAGTTTTGTGGTGTTAGTTTAATGCACAGCGGACGTGTAATAAATCCCTCTTTTTTGGTGAATCCTTAAAATGTCAACGGTCACACAGTGTAACGTACATGTTAAAAATTCTCCTTTTACCCTCAATCATGAACTAAAGTTATCTCTCAACATTAATTGTCAAACATCTGTAAGTGTTATTTAGTTCCCAACACATTAAAGTTGTGTGAACGAACTCTTTAGCCCTGGGAAAGAAGATTTGATCCTTGGTCAAACCATGGTCTTACACTGCCCTCTAGTGGCTTAATATTGCAGCAGCAGCTCAATCGTCTTGATTTGACTCATCAAACTTTGACGCCACGGTCATACAGTATGACGAAAAGTTAAAATTCGAGTACATTTAGATCTACATCTTGTTGTGATGAAAGCTCTACGACAAGTCAAAGTAAAAATGTGGAATATGCCACGCCCTTTTCCAAATACTCAAGAATACGTAAATTGTCACCACTTTCTAATTTACTGCAAATTTTAAAAGATTTTTGAGCACGTTGAAGCCTCAAAAAGCCCATTCATTGGGGTCGTAATAATAAAAACAAGAATAATTCTTACAATTCCAATAGGGCCTCTCACCATTCGGTGCTCGGGCCCTAATTAATGTTGAATTGTGGAAATTCTTTTTGTGATTCAATGAAACCTTTACATGGAACTCTTATTTTGAAAAGTGTCCACGTCATCAGAAGGGGACAGGACATCAGCTAGCCGGAAGCCGGTGATGTTTAAATGTTTAAAAGATGTTTAGCTCAGTTTCATCGTTTCGTCGAGTTGTACTTTACACGTGCGTGACGCGTCACTGTTGCGTGTTATTTGCGTGTTATTATCGCGGCGGTCAGTCTGTGCTAGCTGAGCTAGCTAGCTAGCATGGTTTGTTTACATGTGTTGGCAGCTGGAGGCTCTGATCGATGCTGCTGGTTTCAGGTCAGAGGATTGAAACGGAAGCTGTGTTTTGTTTCACAGTTTCTGGTGTTTTCACCTGTTGTAGCTTCACCAACTCAACTTCCTGCTTTGAGAGAAAGAACCACACAAACTGGTTCTTCCTGTAAAAACCAGTTTAAATCCGTGAAGAGAAGAACATGGAACCATTGAAACCAATTTCGCTTGAATGAGCTCTTTTCGGATTTATAATCTATGAAAGGATAGCTGTATTTTCTAGAGTGGTATATGTTTAAATTTAATTTCAAACTTTTAAAATGCACAGAGAGGTCTGGCTCTCCTGTTGTATAACTGATTAGATTAGATTAGATTCAGCTTTATTGTCATTGCACAGTACAAGTACATATGCAACGAAATGCAGTATAGCGTCTAACCAGAAGTGCAAAAAAAAAAAGGCAGTAAAGTGCAGAGTATTGTGCTTATTAAAGTGAAGATGTGAAAATGTTTGTGCATATCAAAGTGAAAATGTAATAAACCAATTTCGCTTGAATGAGCTCTTTTCAGATTTATAATCTATCAAAGGATAGCTGTATTTTCTAGAGTGGTATATGTTTAAATTTAATTATAAACTTTAAAAATGCACAGAGAGGTCTTGCTCTCCTGTTGTATTACTGATATATGTTAAATAAGTTCATTTCTAATAATCTTTATTTGGATCTTACTGAGGCCGAGAGAGCACGTTAAGAAAACATCTGCAAATTGTGAAAACGACATTGGAAACAATAAAGTGACGGAGCTGCTGAGGTTCCATGTTGTGTGAGAGAGACTTCCATAACTTCTCAAAGCTTCACCAGAAATCAATTCAAACTTTGAGAAACGTCCTTTTCCTGGATCCACACCAAACTTGAATGGGCTCATATTTGGATCATGTTCCACTCGCCAACAAAATTTCCTGGAAATCGTTTGAGATGGTTTTGCATAATTCTGCTAAATAAGTAATAAACAAAATCATTAATGTTCTGTGAAATCTGACAAAACTAAAATGAGCAACGTTATGATTTGATTAGACGCTGATCTCTCAGTGGCCAACCGTCCCTTGAAAAACGGAATCGTCCCGTATTTGGGAACATAAGCACCTGTCCCGTATTGAGCTGAAAAGAGACGCACTTTGTCCCCTTATTACTGTGAGATTTAAAAAATGGTCAGCGAAATGCCAATGGAAAATGAATAACATGGCGCTTTATATGAAAATTTACGGTAAACTTGTTCCCAGGCAATGTCCTTCTCTGGGATCAATGAGCTGACAGCATATTCATATAACATGTTCTGTTTGCATTTTTGTTATTGCACAAAAAAATATGCACTATTTCAGGATGGATGTTCTGCTTTCTATCTATTGTTTTATATTAATGTATACAGTTTTAAGTTAAGCAACACAGGTTTCTGTTTAAGAAAGATTCTTATTTTATTGAGTTAATTTTGTTTATTATTTAAGTGAATTGCTGGATAATAATTTGTTTTCCATGTGTTCATGTCACTCAAAAAAATATGCATCTTAGTCAATTCAGGGTCAAAAAGTTAAAAAATTGTTTCACTCAGAAAAAGAGGAGCTAAAATGAGGTGTGCCTTATTTATTTTTCAGGGAGTTGGCAACCTTATGTCGAACCCGTCTCCTTCAGTCAGTTATTCATGTTGTCCTGTTGCTCTCCAGATGTTTTCTGGACTGACGGAGGGGAAGTAGGAGGAGGGATGCCTGACCTCCGACCAGCCCAGCTGCTGTCGGGCCTGTGCCACACGGACCCGGACGACCCCTTCCCTCTGTGGACGCACGGACACGTCAGCTCCTGCTTCAACCAGCTGGTCCTCGGGGCGCTGTCTCACGCTGGGATGGCCGTGTTCAGCGCCTGCTACCTCGGCGTGGTCAGGTTGGTGATATCTCAGTGTTATCGTAGCGTGAATGAAACATTATTTGTGTCATGTTTAGGGACGGGAATCAGCAGGGACCTCCCGATACGATACTATCACGATACTTAGGTGGCGATACGATATGTATTGCGATTCTGTAAGTATTGCGATTCGATGTTACGATTTCCTGGGATTTCTTTTGGTTATTTATTTTTTTTAAATACCGGACCATGGAAAAATTTTGAATCATACCTTCAAATATAACAGTCAAATTCACTTAGAGCCTTACCAGTTTTATTTCAAATATTAACATTAACTTAATGACTGCCGGGCAGCCAATAGAGAAAATAAATAAAAATGTGCCCTATTATTGTATAGCCCCTGTCAACTGCACACAAACTGACAGATTAAGAAATGTAAGCTACTTAGGCTACTTTTAAACAATAAATAAAAGGTAAATTAAATAGAATGAATAAAAGTTTACTTAAAATATAAACTTTGAAATAAACAAAAAGTAGGCTATTGTTGTTTGCATGTAGGCGATGCAAAGCTAGTGCTTGGGTGTGTTTAGATTCTTGTGCAAAAACAAGAGCTGGTCAACATGCTCTGGGGTGATGTTGCTCCTCCCATATATCCCCCCCCGGTATAAACCAAGAAATATGTTGTTTTTTTTAAAATAGATTTGGGAGGCAGCATGGCGATTTAAAATCGTCATTCACAAGAATCGCGATTTGTAACTGAATCGATTTTTCCCCCCATCCCTAGTCATGTTTCATTTATGATGGTGATGAAGCCAACGACTCCCATGATCCCAAGCGGCTTCATGACATCATCAAACTCGCTCTTTGACGTTGTAAACACTAAAGAAAGCACATTTACATTTATACGGAACAAAAACATGCAAGAGATGAATTCATGAAGACAAATGAAATGAATTCCTCTTTAATCTGAGAAGATAACGACGCTGAGAAAAATCAAACCTTTAGATCCACAGAGAAAATCTCAAATAAATAATAAGGTCAGTTTTGTTTCATTTAATTTATAGGAATTTAAAATGCAAACGCTCACAAATCAATGACTGAAAATGATGAAGTTTAAAACCACCCGTTGTCTTGTGCTCATCTGGGCTCGGGTCAGGTTCTGCTCTGAGCTCCTAACCCGTCTCTGAAGCTGAGCCCGGACACTAGACCAGGGGTTTTCAACAGGGGGTCCGCGGCCCCCTGGTGGTCCGCGACGGCATTGCAGGGGGTCCGTGAAATTTGCTTTGATAGTTCGACACAATTCCAGATTACTCTTGAATATCATGAAAAATATATATAATAAGAAAAATATGTCTAAAATAATATAAAGGTGCTGGTGATCATGAGGTTAAGCTTAAGTAGGCCTCACATGTTTGTGTGATATTGTATGATTTTCATTTGTGACATATTCTGCATTACTTTGTCATCTTCCCTCTTCAGTTGTAGCCCCAGTTTATGTTGATTGTTATTGATCACCGTTACTTTAACGTTCTCTCAACATGTCAGCTACATGTCTGTACATTTAAGTCATGAACGTTATATATTGATGTACATATGGTTCTGAGATGCAGTACAACTACAAACTGCATTTTAATTTTGTTTCCAATTCTTAAGCACTGAAAATCAACGGTTTTTGTTGTTTTTTCACAGATTTTTCTAGATTTGTTTGAGGTTTTTAAGTAAATATAGATTTGTTTGAGGTTTTTAAATAAAACCAACATGGAAAACCAAATGTTAAAACTTCCTTCTATCCACATGCACACACGTTGGCACATCAGTGGACCGCGGATTACTTTCTAGTCAGAATGGTCCCTGGGACAAAACCAGTTGAAAACCCCTGTGTTAGACTAAACTAAACCTTATGAAGTAGCTGAAGAATCCAGATAAGGTCTGACTCCTGCTCCTCAGATGCAGCCCCCTGCAGACGCCTCCTCCCTGTGGCTGGACCCTCCGGCTGCTGTCGGCTCTGCTGGCTGCGCTGCTCTTCACTGCAGACCTGGTCCTGGTGGGCGTCCTGCAGCAGGAGGACATGTACCTGGACCTTCTGACGGACAGCTGTGCCATCCTGGCCTGGCTGGTCCACCTCGGTGCCATAGCAGCGCTCCAGAGAACCGTCTCCAGGAGAACCAGAGGACCCCTGCTGCTGCTTCTGCTCGTTCTCCTGTCCATCCCCAACCTTGTCTTCACCCTGATTATTTACTGTGAAAGTGACGGATACTTGAACCTCTCAGAACCTCTCAGACTGGCCCGATTTGTCCTCGCCGCCGCCCGGACACTCCCTCTCCTGATGTACCTCCTGGCGTTTGCGTTCCCGTGCATCAGTGACGCCGGCTACACCTTGTCCACCAACGCTGTGGACGGGTCCCTGCTCCTCCCGGAGAGCGCCCACGCAGACACAGGGGAGATGGTGGCGGAGGACGGGAGCGGCTGCACCTCTCGACTCTTCTACCTGTGGTTGACTCCGCTGCTCAGGCGAGGGCAGCGAGGAGAGCTGGAGAGACCAGACGATGTTTATCATCTTCCTCGGAAACTTCGGACTAGTGTGGTCTGTCGATACTTCCATCAGTGCTGGGAGGCCTGCAGACGAGGGGCCGGGGGCGGAGCCGGAGCCGATCGGGATCAGTGGCCCCGGCCGGTGAGCAGGAGCCTCCTGAACGGCACCTGGAGCTCACACCACCTGGAGGAGCCGCTGGAGCTGGAGGGGGAGGTGGGCCTGCTGAGGGTCCTGCACAAGGCGTTTGGGTGGAGGTACTACATGCTGGGTGGGCTGAAGGTGGTGGTCAACATGCTGGGCTTCACCGGCCCCCTGCTCCTCAGCAGTCTGGTGAGCTTCATGGAGGAGGACGACGCCCCGGTGAGCAGAGGAGCCTTGTGCGCGCTCGGGCTCTTTGCCACCACGCTGCTTTCGTCCATCCTCCGAAACATCTTCGCCTTCGAGGTTTCCAAGGTGGCGCTGTCGGCCCGCGCCGCTCTGGTGTCGGCCATCTACGGCAAAGCCCTGCGGGTCAGTGGCAGCAGCCTGGCCAGGATCAGCATGGGAGAGGTGGTGAACTTGATGAGCACCGACACCGACCGGGTGGTCAACTTCTTCAACAGCTTCCACGAGCTGTGGAGTCTGCCCTTCAGCTTCAGCATCGCCCTCTACCTGCTGTACCTGCAGGTGGGCGTGGCCTTCCTCGGCGGGCTGGGCGTGGCGCTGCTGCTGCTGCCGCTCAATAAGTTCATCGCTTCACGAATCATCAGCAACAACAAACACATGCTCGGGTTCAAGGACAGCCGCGTCAAAGTGAGACCTCTTGTTTTTTTGATAATAATGAAAACACACAATGACAACCGGACGTCACCAGAGGATCAAATCATATTGTCGTCTTTTTCTGAGACTCTGAGACTTTTCTTCTCTTTTCCAGCTCATGACAGAAATCCTCTTTGGCATCCGTGTCATTAAGTTCTACACCTGGGAGCCTCACTTTATTCAGAAGGTGGCCGACTGTCGTAAACAAGAGCTGTCCCACCTCAAGGTCATCAAGTACCTGGACGCCATGTGCGTGTACACGTGGGCCGCGCTGCCGGTGGTCATCTCCATCCTGACCTTCGTGACCTACGTGATGCTGGGACATCAGCTGACTGCAGCCAAGGTAGAGAGTGTGTTGTGTTAGTAACAACAATAGTGAAATGATGAAGGTTCCTGTGTTGTTGAGAATCTCCTGCTGTGACCAGAAACCTCTGGAGACTGAATCCTCTGGAGTTCCTGTCTGAAAAAGACTTGATAGTCGAAGGTTAATTTGTCAGAATCAGGTCCAATAAGCTGAAGAGTAACTTTGAGCTGTAGATCAGTTAAAAAGACGTGAATCTTTATGCTACCACAGAAAACTAGTTTAACAAACACTCTCATGCAACCCATGTAAAGTTGTCTCTCAGACGTTTGAGTCCGTCTCTGTCCGGTAGGTGTTCACCACGCTGGCTCTGGTGGGAATGTTGATCATCCCACTCAACTCCTTCCCCTGGGTCCTCAGCAGCGTCCTGGAGTCCAAGGTTTCTCTGGAACGAATCCAGCGCTTCTTCAAACTGACCAACCAGGATCTGCAGGCGTACTATGCTCTGGGTAAGTTCGTGTTCAACCAACGACTGGAAACAGGTCCTGGTGTTTTATTCGGTCCCACTCGGACGTTCTGTGAAAGATTAAAGTATTTTGTGTCGTCAACATCTGTCCACAGTCTCTCCGGAGGACGACCAGACGTCGGTTCTGTTGAGCCAGGGGACGTTTTCCTGGCAGGGGCCTGGTGGTCCGGACCAGAGCAGAGAGGCAGGAAGTGAACCTGGAGCCGCTGAAGGGAGTTTGATGCTGCACAGCCTCAACCTGCACGTCACCAAGGTACAAGACAGCAGCTAAACCTCTAATACCACTTCTAATGGGGAAACTACAGCTTTAATGTCTGTCTGTCTGTCTGTCTGTCTGTCTGTCTGTCTGTCTGTCTGTCTGTCTGTCTGTCTGTCTGTCTGTCTGTCTGTCTGTCTGTCTGTCTGTCTGTCTGTCTGTCTGTCTGTCTGTCTGTCTGTCTGTCTGTCTGTCTGTCTGTCTGTCTGTCTGTCTGTCTGTCTGTCTGTCTGTCTGTCTGTCTGTCTGTCTGTCTGTCTGTCTGTCTGTCTGTCTGTCTGTCTGTCTGTCTGTCTGTCTGTCTGTCTGTCTGTCTGTCTGTCTGTCTGTCTGTCTGTCTGTCTGTCTGTCTGTCTGTCTGTCTGTCTGTCTGTCTGTCTGTCTGTCTGTCTGTCTGTCTGTCTGTCTGTCTGTCTGTCTGTCTGTCTGTCTGTCTGTCTGTCTGTCTGTCTGTCTGTCTGTCTGTCTGTCTGTCTGTCTGTCTGTCTGTCTGTCTGTCTGTCTGTCTGTCTGTCTGTCTGTCTGTCTGTCTGTCTGTCTGTCTGTCTGTCTGTCTGTCTGTCTGTCTGTCTGTCTGTCTGTCTGTCTGTCTGTCTGTCTGTCTGTCTGTCTGTCTGTCTGTCTGTCTGTCTGTCTGTCTGTCTGTCTGTCTGTCTGTCTGTCTGTCTGTCTGTCTGTCTGTCTGTCTTTGTGTCTGTCTTTGTGTCTGTCTTTGTGTCTGTCTGTCTTTGTGTGTGTCTGTCTGTCTTTGTGTCTGACTTTGTGTCTTTGTGTCTTTGTGTGTGTCTGTCTGTCTTTGTGTCTGTCTGTCTGTCTGTCTGTGTGTCTTTGTGTGTGTCTGTCTTTGTGTGTGTCTGTCTTTGTGTGTGTCTTTGTGTGTGTCTGTCTCAGGGCTCCCTGGTGGTCGTGGTTGGTAAAGTCGGCTGTGGAAAGAGTTCCTTACTGGCTGCGCTCACTGGAGAACTCAACAGGTACGACTCCTCAAGAATCTCCTCATAATATTCAGATTCTACTCAGTATAAAAGTTGGTCAATTATATAGACTGTGAATAAAAATGGACGGAGACTAAAGTGAAGCCAATACAGACGGGCCTGAATCCTGTATTCTCTGCAAGGTCCAGCAGGGGGCGACTCCGCTGGTAGATTCTATAGAAAGTGATTCTACTTCTCACTTTATAACGTCAGTAAACATTAAGGAGTTTCTGTCTCAGTCTCTAGTTTCAAGTCTGGTTGTGTTGGGGGGGGGGGGGTGGATACAACAGAGTGATTGACAGGTAGCACCGTCCAATGGGTGCAGGTGTAGGTGGGCGTGTCTTGTACGAGCTTCTTAGTTAATGGTGAGTTGTGCGCTCACGGTTCCTCCTCTCGCTGCAGGACGAGCGGCGTGGTTTACGTTGCGGACAGAGACGCCGGCTTCGGGCTGGCGTCTCAGGAGGCGTGGCTCCAGCACGCATCAGTACGAGACAACATCCTGTTCGGCAAAGACTACGATCCCGCCTTCTACCAGGCCGTGGTCGACGCCTGTGCTCTCGCAGATGACCTCAACGTATGATAAATTACCTTTTATATCTTATGTTTTCTGTTCTGCATATTTATTATATACGGTAACTCTACACATCACCATGGTTACCGTCTTTTAAAGTATTTTATTTTGTCTTTGAGTGATGATTGGTTGACCCAACACTTTGGTCCTCAGGGGACAGTTTTTTAGCAAACTATTTTCTGTAAAATCTGAATATTCTTGGTCCCCAGAGGATGAACATTTCTCTAATCCATTGCTCCTGCAGGTTTTGCCGAATGGCGACCGGACAGAAGTGGGTGAGAACGGCGTGACGCTGAGCGGAGGACAGAAGGCTCGGCTGGCGCTCGCCAGAGCTGCGTACATGGTGAGTCCCCGAGCGGCCGTCGGCGAGTTCCCTCCGGAGAACGTGTTCGTCTGCGAGGAGCAAAACATCGGAACATATTTTGAAAATGTGTAGATAACAATTTCTTTATTTTGGTCACAGTCCAGATGCTGATTTCAATTTTTTTACGAGATAATGAAAACATTGAAGTAGTTAAAAGATCCTTCTCTTGCTGGGGATGTCACAGGTTTGATTCCCCACAGCATTCACCACTACTGTCGATGTGTAGGACATAGGGTTGCAAAGGGGCGGAAAGTTTCCAGTAAATTTCCGGAAACTTTCCGGAAACTTTCCGGAAACTTTCCATGGGAAGTTTAGCTCGGGAATTTTGGGAATTTTGAAAAAAAAAAAAAAAACTACACAAATTAAACGCTGAGCAATAAAAACATCAAAACTCTATTTTAAAGATGTATGGAACGTTGAGTTTCAACCCTCCACTGTGCATTCTTCCATCACATGCACAGATAACTCCCAGCATGCTTCACTCTACAGCAGGGCTACTGAGGCCTGCTGTAGAGTGCAGGACTAGTCAGGTAAGTTTCCATGATATTACTGGGAAAACATATGAGCATGCTGATTGAGGATTGTTCATCTGTTCATCTAGACTATTTCCATTCATTTATCCATCAATTGTAAAATATGTTTACAGACGATTCCAATTGTTTGTCTAACTATTTATATCTCTGGCATTGCATTAGTGTTTTTTTACAAACTTTTTTCTCATCTTATTCTACAGAACAATGCCACGTGCACTCTCTCATGTGTGGAGACATTTCACCTCATCCAATGTAGAAGGAAAGGCTGTGTACATTTGCAAATACTGTGCAAAGACCTATGTTAAGAATGACACAACGATGCAGAAGCATATAGTCAAGTGCCCAAAGTTTCCTCAGGGCTCTAATCAGCCTATGACACAACAAAATGTTTATATTTATGTCTGTATATGACAAGGTAAATACAGTTAGTATAAATTACCCACAACATTTCCAGTTTATTCCCGTTAATTCCCGTATATTCCCGTTTATTCCCGTTAATTCCCATGGAAAGTTTCCAACTTTGAATATTCCCGGAATTTTGCAACCCTAGTAGGACACAAAAAGAATCTGAACAAACCCCTCGTCAGATTACAGAAAGTCCAACATCGTGACCTCACACATGTGTTGTCACCTCAGGACAAAGACATCTACCTCCTGGACGATCCGCTGGCGGCCGTGGACGCGGACGTGGCCGAACACCTGATGCAGAAATGCATCCTGGAGCTTCTCCGGGGAAAGACCAGAATCCTTTGCACCCATCGTATAGAGTTTGTGGACAAAGCTGACATGGTGGTCCTCATGGAGAATGGAACAATAATCAAAACAGGTAGAAACTCAGCATTGGCTCAAACGGGTGTTAGAGTCGCACTCGGCTCACAAGCTTCTCTAAATGTTGGTTTTAATCATATAAACCAGGGGTTTTCAACCGGGGGTCCACGGCCCCCTGGTGGTCCGTGACGGCATTGCAGGGGGTCCGCGAAATTCGCTTTGATATTTCAACACATTTCCAGATTACTCTTGAATATCGTGAAAAATATCTAAAATAATAAATATGTCCAAAATAATATAACGGTGCTGGTGATCATGAGGTTAAACTTAAGTAGGCCTCAATTGTTTGTGTGATATTGTATGATTATCATTTGTGACATATTCTGCATTACTTTGTCATCTTCCCTCTTCAGTTGTAGCCCCAGTTTATGTTGATTGTTATTGATCACCGTTACTTTAACGTTCTCTCAACATGTCAGCTACATGTCTGTACATTTAAGTCATGAACGTTATATATTGATGTTCATATGGTTCTGAGATGCAGTACAACTACAAACTGCATTTTAATTTTGTTTTCAATTCTTAAGCACTGAAAATCAACTGTTTTTGTTGTTTTTTACACAGATTTGTTTGAGGTTTTTAAACAAAACCAACAAGGAAAACCAAATGTTAAATCTTCCTTCTATCCACACGCACACGCACACGCACACGCACACACACACACACACACACACACACACACACACACACACACACACACACACACACACACACACACACACACACACACACACACACACACACGCGTATGCACATCAGTGGGCCGCGGATTACTTTCTAGTCAGAATGGTCCCTGGGACAAAACCAGTTGAAAACCCTTGATATAAACTTCAGGTTTATCTCTGATACCTGAGACAGAAAGAAACTTCTACATTATAAAACACGACATTATTCAATAAGAATTTTTTACGTTGTTAATATTGTCTCCCTGAATTGTCCCATCGCTGTTAAACAGGTTCTCCAGCAGAAATCCTCCCGTTGGTCGAGGCTGTGCCGAAAAACCGGAAGAACGACCAGAACGCGAGAGAGAGAGGTGAAGATGGATCTGCTTCTGCTCCTCCGGTCGCTCGCTGCTGTTCTGAAGTCTGAAACACTTTCCTCTCTCTTGGTTCTAACAGGTGCAGCGAAGCAGGAGGAGGAGGAGGAGCCGGGGGCGTCGCCCGATCTGTTGGTGGATGATGACCCCGAGCAGATGGGGGCGGAGCAGAAGCAGGCGGGCGGGCTGGCGTGGACCGTCTACCAGACCTACTGGGCAGCTGTGGGCGGAGTGCTGGCCTCCTCCGTCCTGATGGCGCTGCTCCTCATGCAAGGTGGTGTCTTCAGCTTGATTCTCTGAGACGACTCTCGGCCGATGCTCCGTCTGAATTCCTCCAGACTTAAATGCTGTGATTCTCATTCTGCTGCTCAAATTGGAATCTGTGGACGTCAGTTTATTCCTCAAGTCCATCGCAGGTTTGTCTCAAAGGACGTTAGAGACAACGAGCACAGTTGCATCCAGAGATCAAACTAACCTAGAAGGACGTTCTGAGAGCTCTCACCTCCTCCAGGACGTTCTTTACATCTTCATGTCCTGAGTCTGAACCCTAACTCCTGCTGCCGCTACAGATTCAATGAATTCTGTGGGAATTGAACCGGTTTCCTCCCGAACCAGCCTGGGCTCTGTCTCTTTTAATTCATTTTCCCATTGACGCTGTTTGTTAACAACCACGGTTGTGCTTTGTTTGTGGTTCAGCCTCTAAGAACGTCTCTGATTGGTGGCTCTCTCACTGGATCTCCGAGCTGAGGAACAACGGTTCCACTCCAGTTTCCTTCCTCTCCTCTCAGCTGCTGCTCTTCTCACCCGCACAACTCATGTATGTTACACGTTTTTATATCTATTACATTTAATGTTTCTTTTATACTTTTGACAGTTTCAGTTGCTATTTCACTCACTGGAGTTTGATTGTGTTTTCCTTTTCAAAGCAGTTTGTAATTCAGCTATGGAAATATTACAGACATTGCTATTGTTCGTGTATATTTCGTTTATATGATTATTATGTCTTAAATGTATTCTCAGAACAACGTGTGGTTTCCACAGAGAGTTCAGAGGAGGCGGAGAACATGGGATCTATTGATATTCACTGAATAACAGTTTATAATTAAACATGTGAATCATCAAACTCTATTTTAAAACAAGCCTTTTATGATAATCAGCTTTATTAACAGAACCTTCTCCTCTTATCGATTAGTCTTTACTTTAATTTACTTTCAAACCTCCACATCCGTCCCTGCAGGTCTCCGCTGTCGGCGGTTCAAACCTTCTCGTCCAGCAACCTGAGCTCCGACGTCCGCTTCTATCTGACCGTGTACGCCTCCATCGCCGCGGGCAACACCGTCTTCACTGCCCTCCGATCCGTCCTCTTCGCCTACGGAGGGATCTGCGCCGCCACAGCCGTCCACAACCGACTCCTGGATCGGGTCCTGAAGGTGCGTCACTGTCAGAGTCCCACAGCGACTGTCAGATTGAGTGTTTGTCAGGTTTGCCAGCACCAGCTGAAGTTTAGGGAACCAGGCGGGTGACTGAGAGGAGCCTGGATCAAACTCTGGATCCTCATGGTCTGCTCAGCTCAGGACCTGCGGAGGACTTCATCTCCTTACCTCATTATCGTGTGGTTCAGTCCCACTGCTCCCGTCCACCAGCAACGTGTAAATAGACTTTTGATGGATTAACAACATCGTAAGACTCTGATATGTCAGTTTGTTGTGGAGTTTGGCCCCAAAAATCCATAATTACACCGTTAAACCATAGGCTGTGAGTAAAGATGGACGACACATCTCCACTTCCTCCCACGGTCCAGAAAAGAAGCCAAAACCTCTCAGATAGGAACGCTGCCATCGTGTGCCCATGGCGTCATTCACAGTCAGTCTGTGGAACCACAGCTCATCAGCTTCTGAAGCCGCTTGTCTTTTGGTCAGAAATGTGAAACCATAATGAATAGTTCCGTGTTGGTGGTGAAGAGATATGAGAGCAAGAGGCTGAACCACAACCGGGGAAGCTAACGTGCTCCGTAGAGCTACAGGGGAACTGGTCTGGTGATGGTTTCATCAAGAGTCAACTTTACAAACAAGTAACCATGTGATTCAGCTTCTAGATAAAACTATATTTAAGATATTTGTTTCCCCTTGAACGTGTAGTTAGTTTGAAAGGTGAACCTGTTCCTGTTTGCGGCCCCTCCAGGCCACGCTGACGTTCTTCGACACCACCCCTCTGGGACGGGTCCTGAACCGGTTCTCCTCGGACCTGTACAGCGTGGACGACAGCCTGCCCTTCATCCTGAACATCCTGCTCGCCAACCTGTTCGGCCTGCTGGGCATGCTGGTGGTGATGAGCTACGGCCTCCCCTGGGTCCTCGTGCCCCTGCTGCCCCTGGCTCTGCTCTACCACCGCACGCAGCACTTCTACCGCCACACGTCCCGGGAGCTGAGGCGCCTGTACAGCCTCACGCTGTCGCCCGTCTACTCGCACTTCTCTGAGACGCTGACTGGGCTCGGAACCATCCGGGCCAGCGGCAGCTCGGCCAGGTGAAACACAACAACACCTTTTTTTTAGATCCCGAACAATACTTGATTATTGAGGCAGATACTGATATTAATTTGTATTATTCTAGAGTTTTCTGGAGCAGCTAACAAACGTCTTGACGACTGAGAACTAGCCACTGATGTGATAACTGTCAAATTCATTGTGTCCTGAATAAGTCGTTGGAATCAGAATGACACTAAACCACAGGAACGTCTTTGCTCCTCCAGGTTCGAGGAGGAAAGTGCTAAACGTCTGGAGCAGAACCAACGCTGCCTCTTCCTCAGCAACGCCGCCATGCAGTGGCTGGACATCCGCCTGCAGCTGATCGGAGTGGCGGTGGTCACGGGCCTCGGGGGGATCGCCGTCGTCCAGCACCAGTTTCACGCCGTCGATCCAGGTGAGATATCGGCTCCGTTTTGGAGCTGTGCCCCTGAGGGTGAGTCGTCTTGTTCCATGACGCTGGTTGTGTCGTCCCGTCAGGTCTGGTGGGTCTGTCCCTGTCCTACGCTCTGTCCATCACGTCCCTGCTGTCCGGCCTCATCTTCAGCTTCACGCAGACTGAGATGCAGCTGGTGAGCGTGGAGCGGACGGAGGAGTACTCCACCGGCCTGCCCACCGAGCCGCAGCACCAGGACGCACAGGTCAGACCAGGAGACTGACATCAGAGGGGGTAGCAACCAAGATCATGAGCTGTAAGAGTCCAAATGTTTCTGTCTGTCCAGCTGTCCCCTTCGTGGCCCGAGCAGGGCGGGCTGGAGTACCGCGGCGCGGTCCTGTCGTACAGGGAGGGGCTCCCGAACGCCCTGGACGGGCTGAGCCTGGTGGTGCGGCCCGGGGAGAAGCTGGGCATCGTGGGACGCACGGGCTCCGGCAAGTCCACGCTGTTCCTGGCCCTGTTCCGTATGGTGGAGCTGGACCGGGGTCAGATCCTCCTGGACGGGCTGGACATCAGCACGCTGGGCCTGGGTCAGCTCAGGTAGGACCGGGAATCAAATAACCGTTCACCTTCAGGACGCTTTCACCCCTGAGCCGAGCTTCATGCGTGTGTTTCTTTTGATGTTAGTTTTGGTTTCACATCGTAGTTCAGGGAGAATTTTGTCTGACACCCGTTCGTCCTGCGTTGACCTGTACTGGACATTTAGAGCCGTCTCAACTTCCTGTGATCAGAACCAATCAGAACCAATCGGAATTTCCTCTGGTTGCAGAAACTGAAATGACTCGAGTCTCAATATTCATTGTAATGTTTTTGAAAAAGCAGAATCGGGCATAACGATTGTTTTCAGTTTCTCATGTACTTAAAATCATCTAAATAAATCATCATGAATACCCATCACAGCAGTGACTGTAAACCTGATCCTTTAGTTCTGAACAAGGCAGAGTTCTGACTTGCGTTTTTGCTGCTGGCGCCCCCTGCAGGTCCAGGTTGGCCATTATCCCTCAGGACCCCTTCCTGTTCAGCGGGACCATCAGGGAGAATCTGGACCCGTGTGGACGCCACTCAGACCAGCAGCTGCTGGACGTCCTGGACCAGTGTCACCTCAGCCCTGTGGTGGAGCGGATGGGTGAGAGGGGGGGGGGGTGGGGGGTGATGATACGGAACACAAGACGAGGTGTGGCTGTTTAAAAATGAAAAGCACCTGACTCACGGTGTCCTAATTTAAAAACCTGCACCCTTCGCTGTCAGCTGCTCATATTTACACAAGATTAACTCATGGACTGAATTTACGATCTTTCTCTTCTTCTCATCCTCGTTAAGCGTGTTTTTATTTATTCGTCTCTTCAGTGGGAAAGAGAAGAGGTGGAAGGAGAACAGGAGGTTCACAGAGAGAAAGATGCCGTGGCACTTAGACTCAGTTCAGATCATAAACTGTTGATAAAAAACAGACTCAGGGTCGGAAGTGAAGCCAGTGTGCAGGTGTCTGGAACCTGTGTTCCCTCGGAAGACCTGCAGGGGGCGACTCCCCTGGTTGCTTGTATTGAAGACTATACTTCTCACTTGATTTATAACTATAATATAAATATCTGTGTGTGTGTGTGTGTGTGTGTGTCAGGTGGTCTGGATGCTGAGGTTGGAGAGAGAGGGAAAAGCTTCTCCGTGGGCCAGAGGCAGCTCCTGTGTCTGTGCAGAGCTCTGCTGACTCAGGCCAAGGTGAGAGAACTTCTTTATTTATCATAAAGGTTTAAAGTATCAAGCCTCAAGTACATTTCTTTGTCTTAAGGGTCATAACCACATCTTAGGAATCCTCTACATTTTTTAATAATATGCCGATATGTTGGTATTTTGATATTTTACTCCCTAATCCGGGTATCGCTCAGTTGAGCTCGACTGGGACTTGACTCTAACTGAGGCCTGGTGGTTTCTGGAAACTCTTTCCTGCTTGTGACACTGAAGAAAGGAATCGATAGAGCAGCTGTGAACTTGTAAAACTATCTTTGAACCTGTTGTTTTACCAGGTCGCTGCAAGAATAAGCACAAACACACTTCAAATACAGAATAGAGGGTCAATGAATTTACTACAAACTGCTTTTTGAGTGCAGTTCCTTTGAGTGAAGCAGCTTTAAACCTTTTAATTATTTCACTGCTGTAACGTTTGTATTTACTGAATCCACCGAGATCACAACACGTAACTAAGACTGTGTTTTGAAGCTGCTGTGCATCGATGAAGCCACAGCCAGCGTGGACCAGAGGACGGACAAGCTGCTGCAGCAAACCATCCGGGACAAGTTCCAGGACAAAACCGTCCTCACCATCGCCCACAGGTGAAAAGTCTCCTGAGTCACACGTCTATAAAAAGTCGGTTTATGATCCCGGCTATTTAAATAGATACAGTCACATGATCTCATTGAATTAAAGTCAAACCCAGATGGATTCTCCATATTCAAAATGTCGTATTTGTTAAGAGGGAGTTCCACCGTCCCATCATGTGATCATCATGTCTCCAGAACGCCTCCAGGGAAGTTCTTCACTTTCAGTGCAGACGTTCACTCAGACCCTTGGATTATAGTTAAACAAAACATGTGACCTCGTCAGTTAGACTTCAGAGGTCAAAGGTCAAAGGTCCCAGTGACCTCATGAGTCGGGAGAATAAATGTGTGTGACTGAATCAGACTTTCTCATCAGAGAAGTCATTTTAAACTCTTGATTCTTCCTTCGTGTTTTCCGTGTGCGCCCGTGTCCTCAGGATCAACACCATCCTGGACTGTGACCGCGTGCTGGTGATGCATGCTGGGAAGGTGGTGGAGTTCGACACGCCGGCCGCTCTCTGCCGAAGGGACGACTCCATCTTTCAGCGGCTGGTCGCTGGGAGGTGAGGCCGAGACAACGCAAAGACCCGGAAGGAGGAGATCTCTCTGAAGTCGTCCAACTTTTCTATCACAGACTTTAAACACTTTTATTTTTTCACCCTGGAACGGACGGTACTTCTTTTATATGGACATTTATTTCTTTTTTAAATGGACATTTATTTCTTTTTTTAAATGGACATTTATTTCTTTTTTAAATGGATTATTTAATTTAATATTAAATCTGTGTTTTGTTGTTCAGTAAAAATCTACTTTATTCTCTCTCCAGTTGCAAAGCTGCGTTCACACAACTTGAGGCCGACCTGGACTTTATTAGGGATTGTACAAATTCAGATATTATACATTTGTCGATATATATCGTTAAATCGGTCGGGCTCCATATCTCCAATACAATAATTTATTTAAAGTTATAAAAACTGACGCATCTGAAACTTCGATCTCCTTTGATGTTCTTTGTTGACTCGGATGTTTTTGCTCGGCTGCTTTGTTTCCTCCGGTGGTTTTTCGGTGGAGGATAAAGTAGCTGAGTGGTTGTGTTCACTTCTGAATGTTTTGGATATAACTTGAACTATAAGAAGCAGATTTCCTGTTGGGCGGGGGGGGAGTCGACACTGGTCGGAGGGAATGTTACTTCCTGTCTTGTTACGTTTGAAAGTCTCAGGACTTGTCGCTGCTGTGTAACAGAGAGTTTATGGTCAGAAGATGCATGAGAAGCTGCTGCAGGTTTCGTGGCCTGAAGGAGTCTGACACTAATTTAAATGAAACGTCAGTAATATCACAGTGGCAGTTAAAGATTAATTTAAAAGGTTAATTTAACCTAGGTGCAGTTATCTGACTGTAGATCAGTTGCCTCAGCTCTGCTCTACAAGCGACTCTTTGAAATAATAACAGACTCTATAAGTTCCTCAGGGAAGCTGTCTCTGTGACTCTTGTGTTTTATCTTCAGAGACTAAAGTGTGACCTGATATCTGGAGCTACGCTGATGATGCACTGTTCTACGTTTATGTGGAAACAAATGAGGCAATGAAGCTGCTCTGTCTCTTTATGTCAATAAATGGGTAATTTTGAAAGAAGTTAATTATCTTCTAATTTACTTTTTCCATTAGGAGCAAAGGAAGCGTTTGTGGCTCTGTAGCTGAAAACGATGAGCATGAAAATTGTATAACTTTATTTTAAGTTATAAATCTCATTTAAACAATGTGATTAAACAAGCCGTTTTTCCCAGTTTCATTCAATTCGCGGCTTAACTTTGGAAAATTTGACCAAAAGACGATTTCTTTCTGTCACTTAATTAGTTTTATTATTTTTATAAATTGTACGTGTTGAGTCACATGTTCAGATTTTCCTTGTTTACAATATTCACTGATATTTTTTCCTTGTTTAGTTTTTTTTTTATGAAAAGCACATCCACAGCACTTTGTGGATGTTTGTGTAAGAATATTATTATAATTATATAAGATCATAAGCTCAGAGATTTCTTGGTTAATTCATCAGTTATTTTATTTCTGTTCCCTCATCACAACTAAACTACAACTTTTTTTTTGTAATGAAGAAACTCGAGTTCTGTTTTTATAACTCGAAGGAACCTGAATCCGTCTCGATCGACTTTGTGTTCGTCTCTTTTTCAAACGATGAGAAATGATTTTTACAAACTCGTCAACAGAAACTTGCTAAATTGAGTCAACTGGTTTGAACCTCGACTGTTTCATAACAAACAATTATTTTCATTATGTATTTATCTGTTGATTGTCTGTAAAGCGTCTAAACTGAAGATTTGAAGAACACGGAACTTCACTTGTTTAGAAACGTTTGCTTGAAAAAGAAGTCGACACAATTAACAGATGCTCAACTCGACGACTCGAATGTAAATGTTGAATTAAAGGATTCAAACTCAAACTGTTCTGCTGATCAATGTAACACACAAACAACTTCTTTAACTCATCTGCTTGTGAATAATGAAGATGATAAAACTCCTCCTCAGAGGTTATTAATATTGTTGTCGTACCTGTTTAGCCTCAGCAGGTTAGTGTGGGAACGTTGTTGTTATGTTACCATTTGGAATCACACTCAGACTATTGCGTAATAACTGTGAATGCACCTGGACTCCGTGTTTCAGACGAGTGATGATGAGTCACAGTGAACGCCCGCCGCGCCCTCGGGTCAGCTCAGCATTTCTCTCCTGTTCCCAAACTGATCGTGTTGTCAGGGGGTGTGTTCATGTTCCTGAGCCTTCAAACCTTCAGCTTCCATGCATGACCCTGTGTGTGTGTGTGTCTGCGTGTGTGTCTCCTCCTGATGTGTGTTTGTGTGCATGCCGGCCGCAGGCATGTGGTCGTCAAGGTGTGTTTGCACGAGGGCGTGTGATGTGAATGTGTGTTGACAGTTAACGGAGGCGGGACATTTAACGTTCAACCTGTTTGTCTGCTTCTCCTCAGGCATTGGTGCACCTGCCGGGCGGCGCCTCACCTCAGAATCCAGCTGCAGAGCGGCAGCGTGGACTGGGACTGGGACTGGGACTGGGACTGGGACTGGGACTGTGGAACTCCACCAGCACTGAGGCCAGATGTGTGCAGCTGCCTGAGGGAAGCTGGGCTCCGTCTCCCCGGTGAGTTCACTGTGAGGCCTCCACCTGTCGGGGGCCCGGTTCTGCAGGGGCCCGGTTCTGAGAGTCGGCTGAGACTCAAGTTTCTGTTTGATTGTCCATCGTGGACGAGTTTATTCCTGGAGCTGAATCTTTTACTTTACTTCTCACACCCTCTATCTTCTCTCTTCTCTTCTTTCCACCGCTGTTTTGAAATCGTTGGACTTTTGTCGTCCCTGAAATGTGCTGATGAGTCACAGAGTTTGATCAAGATTGAGTCTAATATTACTAATAATGATAATATTGATAAACTTTATCATATAGCAGCTTTTAAATCCCAGGTACAAGCTGCTGTACAAGTTGAAGATGAAACATGTAATGTACACAACACCACTTGTATGTTACCTGACGGATTCCCCTTCATGTGCACTTTGACTCGGCTGTAAAACCTTTAATGTGTAACCGTGCGAGTCGTAAATCTGCTGCTTCCTTTGCTCTTCGTAAAAAAAACGATAAACTCCAGATTCTTGATCATCTTGTATTTTGAATCATGGAATAAGTGCAGTGAGTTAGTTTGGTGGATTTGCAGAGTTTGTGCTGTAAACCACCCGCTGACGGAGGAAGATAATAAAAAGGGAAAGTAGTAAGAGTAATAGTAGTAAACATACTGGAAGAACAGAAGTAAATATAAAACATGCGATGATATATACAGTGTAATAAATATTACAAGTTTGTTTTCTGCAGATTGTAATAAATAAGCAAAATTTACCCAAGTCTGTCCCATCTGAAACTCCTGATAATTGTTGTGTATTACTGCAGTACATATACTGATATATGTGTATATATACTTTCTAACTCATCATGTGTTACGTACTGTGTGTCGTAATAAGAGGTGTTTGTGTCTCCTAATCTATTCATGTGTGTATTTATGATATAATATTCTATCCCTATTTGTCTAGAAAGGCCCCATGAAATACAAATTATTATAATTATTAATGTTATTTGACTTAAAAGGGGATTGTCTCAGTTCTCAGGATTCCTATGAAGAGAAAGCTGTGGGTGGGTGTGGTTACTTTTACCTTATGTGCCTCCAGAAAGGAAACGCCCAACAACAGAGCACAGCAGGACTCTGGATAAACCGGTTGGTAGTTTCCCTGAGTCCGGACCCACCGGCCCGAGGCCATGACTCAGAGACCTGCTGCGCTTCCTGTTTGTCACTCGTCCGTCTGCAAACTGGGACGCTGACGCCCTCTCGCTTTTAGTTTGGGAGTTTTGAATCTTCAGTAAAAGTATTTTTTATCTCAGGTCATGAGCTGATATGAGAATCATTTTTAAAACTGATGTAAATAAAGTCTTACTCTCATTGTCAGGGGGAGTGTTCATGTTTCTGTGCCTTCAAACGTTCAGCTTCCATCCTTGACCTTGTGTGTGTGTGTGTGTGTCTGTGTGTGTGTGTGTGTGTGTCTGTGTGTGTGGAATACACGTGCATGTGGCAGCAGGTGTGTTGACGTCAGGTCACACATTTAAATGGAGCTGTTCCCTCCTGATGTGTGTTTGTGTGCATGCCGATCTCATTGTGAGATATCAGATAATAGTGAATTTGAAATTCAACTCTTTCTGCTCTTTGTTGTTTCTCGTGCAGATTTAGTCAAACAGAATTTCTCGACACTTGGACAGAAACACGAGGATCATGGTACGAACGTTTGAATTCTCTTTTGTTCCCACGCTGCTTTTTAAAGTCTTTGGTTTTGTTTTTAACACTTAACGAAACGTCTTGTCCCGCAGCCGGGTCACCGCAGAGGAAGGAGTCTGTCGGACGCCATCACCCTGGAGCGGTCAGAGGACGGAAGCCGGCTCATCTCCAGCAACGGCCAGCGTCTGGAGAACGGTGCGAACTCTAAAAGTTTAACACAATAGTGTCTAAAGTTGTCACTTCACAAGAATGTGCCTCAAAAATTAAAGAAATTAGGCTTTATTGTCATTTTTTGTGTTTTTTTATTAACAGTAATGTAAAAAAAACTCCAATATTTCCGGTTCCTGTCATGATTCTGTTGCATGAACCCTCTGAACTTCTAAACCTCCTGGTTTTGTTTGTGCCAGGTTCAAAGTCCTGGAGCAAGTTATTGTTTTACACAGAAATCTGAATTTTCCTTTGTCAGGGGATGAGGTTTTGGGGGAGCTTGATGACAAAGTCCCAGTCCTCACCAGGAGCAACCTGAGCAAGAGCCTGGATAATCTGGACCAGTGTGCGAGTCCCAAGACGGTAACCGATTTATAACTTTGTTTATATCATATATGTTCTATCTTTTTTTTTATGCCATAAACTGTGTTGCAAGAATTCTTGTAGATTAGTTGTGTTTTGTATTCGTAGATGCTGAAGGATTCCTACAGCAAACTCTACAATGCCAAAATCAAGAGGTTTATGAAGGAGGATTTGCGAGGGGCCGATGAAAGTCGTGGACAACTGACTGTGGGCGGCTCGCCCAAGATCGGCCTGAAACACGACGTGGACCTGCCTCGCCTCGGAGTGGACTTTGGACTCATGAAAACCAAGAGACGCCAAACATCCGAATCTGAAGATGACGCTGATTCAGAATCCGATGACACAACGTTAACATACGGCAGCAATCTGAATCTGCCACCGCTGGGTCTGGGCTCGAGTGGGGCAGCTCGGAGTGGAACCCAAGAACCGAGATGGAATCTGAACACGGACCGTCCATCAGTTGACCTGTCACTGCCAAATATTGAAAGACCTCAGATTGGACTGGAAGGTAAAGGAACTTTTGAAGCTCCAGAAGCAGGAGCGTTCGGTGAAATGGGGATGAATCTTAATCGGGGAAATATCACTGGTCCATCCCTTAACGCTAGCTTTCCCAAAGTGGGTTTTGAAGAAGCAGAGAATGAATTCAAAATGCCAAAATTCAATGTGCCTGACCTGGGTCTCTCTGGACCTTCTCTAAGTGGAACAGATTATAAACTGGAGACACCAGATATCAATATCCCAGATGTCCCTCCACGTAAAATCAATGTCAAGCATTCCAAGAAACTGAAAAAGCCAAATCTGAATGTGGATGATTTTTCCGGTAATGTGGAGTCACCTAAATTTAGTCTATCTGGGAGATCCCCTGACTTTGATCAGCTTGATCTCAATGGACCAGACATTGATATGAACTCACATGAATTCAAAACGTCTCTTAAAAAGCCAAAGATTGATCTTAAGTCTCCAGGTTTAGATTTGGATGCTCCAGCTGGTAAACTCACTACGCCCAAATTTGGATTCTCTGGGAACGGTGAAGCTAGAATGCCAGATCTCAAAACACCAAAGATAAGAGGTGAGATTCATGCCCCAGATGTGAATCCACTCAAAACTGACCTGACGGCTCAGGCTGGACAATACAAGGCTCCGAGGTTTCATATGCCCAAATTTGATTTACCAGACGTAGAAGTTCCAGATTTGAATGAAAACTTCGAGGGACCAGATCTGCATTTGTCTGCACCAAATCTCCGAGCTGGAAAGGTAGACCCAAACTTAAACTTCCCCTCAGCCGACATTTCAGGTCATTCTGGAAAAATCAAAATGCCAGGCTTTGGTATTTCTGCTCCCAAGTCGAAAGGAGGCATCGATCTACCGAGGATTAACCTCAAAAAACCAAAGCTCGACCTCAATTCCCCTGACATGGATATTAATATGCCCTCTGGTAACTTAGACCTTGATGCAGATGTTCCCTCTGGAAAAATTAAATTACCAAAATTTAAGCTCTTTGGAACGTTGCCAAAGCGTAAAGATGTGGATGTGAACGCGGGGATGAAAACACCTGAGCTAAATCTAAAATCCCCAAAGCTAAAAGGCATAGATGCTCCTGATGTGAGTTTACCAAACATGGACCTAAACGCTCCAGATGTAAACATCGGTTCACCCAAATGGAAATTCAGTAAACCAGGGTTTGACATTGATGCACCTTCACTTGACCTGAAAGGCCCGAGGTCAAAGCTGGAGATGCCGAATGCCGATATCGGAGGTTTTTCAGGAAAAATGAAGATGCCAGATTTTGGATTGTCAGGACCGAAGATGAAAGGGTTCGGTGGCGAGGTGAACACTCCGGACTTTGACCTTTCAGCCCCCAAATTACAAGTTGGTTCCCCAGATCTGGATTTACCTGAGATGCACTTTAATAAACCCAAACTGGATCTTTCTGGTCCAGATGTCGACTTAGATTTGCCCTCAGGTAAATTCCAAGGACCAGAAATAAAGAAACCGAACTTTGGCCTGAATGCTCCTGACGCTCCCAAGGGCAAGTTCCAGATGCCTAAATTCAACCTCTCCAGCACAATGCCAAAAGGACCAAATTTGGACATAAATGCAGACCTGAAATCACCAGATCTAAATTTGAAAGCACCAAAGATAAAGGGGGGGATTGAGACCCCTGACTGGGACTTACCAAACATGGACGTTAAAGCCCCCAAATTAGACGTTAAATCTCCAGATGTCAACATTGGTTCACCCAAATCTAAATTTAAACTGCCCAAATTCAAGATGCCTAAGTTTAGTGTTCCAAGTTTAAAAGGACCCGACATCAGTGGTAATTTAGATGGTCCAGACATGGACATCAATGCACCGAAGCTCAACCTCAAAGGTCCTAAAGGGGGTTTAGACTTGCCAGATTTTGATATTTCTGGTCCATCTGGAAAATTCAAAAAGCCAAATTTTGGGCTTTCTGGTCCAAAGTTAGGTGGACCTAAGTTGGACCTCAGATCACCTGACCTAGATCTGTCTGGTCCCAACCTCAGCGGTGGGATAAATGCACCAGACATTAACATGCCAAAGGTCGACCTGAAAGGTCCCAAACTGGACTTAAATGCTCCTAAGTTAAATCTAGACATGCCGTCAGGTAAAATGAAAATGCCGGAGCTTCATGCTCCAGACTGGGATGTGAAAGGTCCCTCGGGCAAATTGAAAATGCCAAAGTTCAGCCTCCCAAGCTTAAAAGGACCAGAAATTGATGGGAACTTTGATGGTCCAGACATGGACATCAATGCACCTAAGCTCAACCTCAAAGGTCCTAAAGGGGGTTTAGATTTGCCAGATTTAGATATTTCTGGTCCGTCCGGAAAATTCAAAAAGCCAAACTTTAACCTGCCTAATTTGGGGCTTTCTGGTCCAAAGTTAGATGGCCCCAACTTGAACCTGAAATCCCCAAACCTAGATCTCTCTGGTCCTGAATTCAGTGGTGGGATAAATGCACCAGACATTAACATGCCCAAGGTCGACCTGAAAGGTCCCAAACTGGACTTAAATGCTCCAAAGCTCAATTTAGACATGCCGTCAGGTAAAATGAAAATGCCGGAGCTTCATGCTCCAGACTGGGATGTGAAAGCTCCCTCGGGCAAATTGAAAATGCCAAAGTTCAGCCTTCCAAGCTTAAAAGGACCAGAAATTGATGGAGACTTCGATGTGCCAGATGTTGATTTAAATGCACCTAAGCTCAACCTCAAAGGTCCTAAAGGTGGTTTAGACTTGCCAGATTTAGATATTTCTGGTCCGTCCGGAAAATTCAAAAAGCCAAACTTTAACATGCCTAATTTGGGGCTGTCTGGTCCAAAGTTAGATGGCCCAAACTTGAACCTGAAATCCCCAAACCTAGATCTGTCTGGTCCTGAATTCAGTGGTGGGATGAATGCACCAGACATTAACATGCCCAAGGTCGACCTTAAAAGTCCCAAACTGGATTTCAATGCTCCAAAGCTCAATCTAGACATGCCGTCAGGTAAAATGAAAATGCCGGAGCTTCATGCTCCAGACTGGGATGTGAAAGCTCCCTCAGGCAAATTGAAAATGCCAAAGTTCAGCCTCCCAAGCTTAAAAGGACCAGAAATTGATGGAGACTTCGATGTGCCAGATGTTGATTTAAATGCACCTAAGCTCAACCTCAAAGGTCCTAAAGGTGGTTTAGACTTGCCAGATTTAGATATTTCTGGTCCGTCCGGAAAATTCAAAAAGCCAAACTTTAACCTGCCTAATTTGGGGCTGTCTGGTCCAAAGTTAGATGGCCCAAACTTGAACCTGAAATCCCCAAACCTAGATCTGTCTGGTCCTGAATTCAGTGGTGGGATAAATGCACCAGACATTAACATGCCCAAGGTCGACCTTAAAAGTCCCAAACTGGATTTCAATGCTCCAAAGCTCAATCTAGACATGCCGTCAGGTAAAATGAAAATGCCGGAGCTTCATGCTCCAGACTGGGATATGAAAGCTCCCTCGGGCAAATTGAAGATGCCTAAACTGAACCTGTCAGGCACATTGCCGAAAGGACCAAAAATGGACGTGAACACAGATCTGAATGCACCTAACATGGACCTTAAAGCTCCAAAGTTGGACGTGAACAGTCCTGATGTCAACATTGGTTCGCCCAAAGCAAGATTTAAACTGCCCAAATTTAAGATGCCTAAATTTAGTCTTCCAAGCTTCAAAGGGCCTGAGATTGATGGACACTTGGACGCCCCAGATGTTGATGTGAATGTCCCCAATGTCAATTTGAAAGCTCCTAGAGCCGATTTAGACTTGCCAGATTTTGATATCCCTAGTCCATCTGGAAATTTCAAAATGCCAAACTTTAACATGCCTGACTTGGGGCTTTCTGGTCCAAAGTTAAGTGGACCTAAGTTGGACCTCGGATCACCTGATCTAGATCTCTCTGGTCCCAACCTCAGCGGTGGGATAAATGCACCAGACATTAACATGCCCAAGGTCGACCTTAAAAGTCCCAAACTGGACTTAAATGCTCCAAAGCTCAATCTAGACATGCCGTCAGGTAAAATGAAAATGCCAGAGCTTCATGCTCCAGACTGGGATGTCAAAGCTCCCTCGGGCAAATTGAAAATGCCTAAGTTGAATCTTTCAGGCACGTTGCCAAAAGGACCAAAAATGGACATGAACACAGATCTGAATCTTAAAGCTCCAAAGATAAAGGGTGGACTTAATGCCCCTGACTGGGACTTACCCAACATGGACCTTAAAGCTCCAAAGTTAGACATGAACACTCCAGATGTCAACATCGGTTCACCCAAAGGAAAATTCAAGATGCCAAAACTTAAAATGCCAAAGTTCAGCCTCCCAAACTTAAAAGGACCTGAAATTGATGGAGACTTCGATGTGCCAGATGTTGATTTAAATGCACCAAACCTCAAAGGTCCTAAAGGGGGTTTAGATTTGCCAGATTTAGATATTTCTGGTCCGTCCGGAAAATTCAAAAAGCCAAACTTTAACCTGCCTAATTTGGGGATGTCTGGTCCAAAGTTAGATGGCCCCAACTTGAACCTGAAATCCCCAAACCTAGATCTCTCTGGTCCTGAATTCAGTGGTGGGATAAATGCACCAGACATTAACATGCCCAAGGTCGACCTTAAAGGTCCCAAACTGGACTTAAATGCTCCAAAGCTCAATCTAGACATGCCGTCAGGTAAAATGAAAATGCCAGAGCTTCATGCTCCAGACTGGGATGTGAAAGCTCCCTCGGGCAAATTGAAGATGCCTAAATTGAACCTTTCAGGCACGTTGCCAAAAGGACCAAATATCAACACAGATCTGAATCTTAAAGCTCCAAAGATGAAGGGTGGACTTAGCGCCCCTGACTGGGACTTACCCAACATGGACCTTAAAGCTCCAAAGTTAGATGTTAACACTCCAGATATTAAGCTTGGTTCACCAAAAACAAAGTTTAAATTACCCAAAATGAAAATGCCTAAAGTTAGTCTACCAAGCCTAAAAGGACCTGAGATTGACGGCGGTTTAGACGTCCCAGACTTTGACATTAATGCACCGGACGTCAACCTCCGACGGTCCAAACCTGGCTTTGAAATGCCAGATGTGGACTTCGGTGGCCCGTCAGGAAGAATCAAAAAGCCACATTTGAAAATGCCTGATGTGGGTTTTTCTGGTCCATCGTTGGACGGCCCAAACTTTGACGTCAAGACACCGGGTTTTAATGCCAATTTACCAAGAGGACCAAACCTAGAATCTCCAGATTTCAATCTCAAAGCTCCAAAAATTAAAGGTGGACTTGATGCCCCCAAACTGGACTTCCCAGGTGTCGACCTCAAAGCTCCAAAGTTCGATATGAACACTCCAGATGTCAACATGGATTTAACATATGCAAAGGTCAAAAAGCCCAAAATTAAGACACCAATAATGCCAAATGTTGATTTAAACGGACACCTACGGGGACCTGATCTGAGTTTAAATGCACCAGACCTTAGTCTCTCTGGCCCTAAGGCAAAAGTACCGGACATAAATCTTTCATCGCCTAAACTGAGAGGCTCTGGTTTAAGTGCACCTGATATAAATCTGCCAAATTCAAATTTCAAAAGTCCCAAGTTCAACCTCAATGCAAAACGACCAGATCTGGGAATAGATTGTAACTTAGGCCGACCTGACATGAACTTTGATGCCCCTCAGGTCAAAGGAGGAATAAGGGGTCCAGACTTTGACATGAATGTTCCCTCTGGAAACTTCCAGGGTCCCCAGGCTGATCTGGATCTGACAGACAGACAATTCAAAGTCCCGTCTTTCAACCGTCCTCAGTTTGGAAGTCCAGATCTGAATCAGGGCTTCTCTTCTCCCAATGCAAAGCTGAATATGAAACCAGTTGAATTCAAGGGGAACATCTCAGGACCGAGGGTCAATGCTCCAAACATTGACCCCTGCTTTCCCACGGCGGCACCGCGGAGTCCAGCGCTGCATTACAGATATCCAGATCTCAATGTTGATGATCCTTCACTAAATTTCCGAGGACCTTCTTATCAGAATCACAGATCAGACATAAGGATTCCTGATCTGGACTTGGATGGAGGCATCAGACTTCATCACAGCGATAGAAAGTCACATAGAAACCCCCCCCAAAGCTTCCCCTTTGCGGACGCAGTGTTTCCTCACCGTTCAGATCTCAACATCGATGATTTCACGGGAAAGGATCACGTACTTAGAGCCAGAGGTGCGAAGCTGGATGTCCAGGCCTCACGTGACTACAGACCGGGGTTCCCCTCGTCAGGTCTTGACATCGATGTGATGGACGCCGTGCACACCCGGAGGATTCCAGCTGGTGACATATATGCAAAGCACCAGAGGACTGTACGACCTGATGTTAGTGCACGAGATCCCAGGATACGAGTTCCCAACAGTTCAGACGGATACTACGTCACTTCCTTCCCCGCTCACACGCAGAACCAACGGACGCCAAATCGTAAATACAACACTCTCGGAGGACTTGACTTTCACTCAGGAAACATGGAGCTCGAAGTTCCAAATCAAAACGAGCCGAAAGGTTCAAATTTCGTTTTCGCCGACCTCGTCTAGGTTTCCTGCTTCCACAAGCGACGGCAACACTTTCTGTTCATATGCTTTTTGTATTGGTTGGATTTTTTTAGTCACTTAAGATGTATAAGGATGTATAATTTTCACCAAATGTATAATTTTGTATTACGTTTGAATTTGTGGACATAAAGCAGCTTTGTAATGATGCAAATTACTTTATGAAGCTGTATTCCTGCACTTATGTTGTATGACATGAGATTTAATACTACACAACACTTGCTGTTTGTATGTATATCAAAGTTACAACCAAATATTGTAAAATCTCTCAATACTAATTTTACTGTTGATGTTGGAAGTCGAGGAGGAAACTTTGGGATTGCAAGGACAAAAAGTTATTTTGTGTTAAAATATCCATATTTTTCTATTGTATTGTACAAATGTCCTGAAAAATCTTCCGTATTTTATATTCAATAGAAATGTATATAGTTAAGTTTTATTTTATATTTTTGCTTCAGACATGTTTGAGCTGTAACTTTATGAAATAATAATGAAATATTTAAGATGACTATACTGTGTATATCTAAATATGTAAACAGACCATTTTAAAGGTGAAAATTAAACTCTTAAAAAAAAAGGTTCAGCATGTTCCATGTTTTTATTTATCTGTTTGAAAACTGTTTAAATAAATGTACATTAAAATGAGTATTTGCTTCCTCATTGAAGTGAAATATTATAATATAATAATGTAAGGAGCCTCTGATTTGACTCAATCTGCTGAACAGGAATCACGACTGAACCCTCCGTCGCCCCAAAACTTCAAGATACATATGAATTCACCGCAGATGTGTAAGAAACGTGGATCCACGGAGCAGAACATCCTCTCAACTTAAACACCCTCCGTCCTGTGGCTGTGGTCGCTCTTTAAGTTTAACTTTTCAGATTATTCTCATAGATTTGTTACGTTTTGAGCTTGAATTGCTTTCTCAGAATCAGAATCAGAAAGGATTTATTGACAAGTAGGTTTACACCTACCTGGAATTTTCTTTGGTAAATAGGTGCATATAATTAAAATAAAGCATAAAAACACATTGAGTACTTCACATGAGAAAGAAATAACTGTATATAAAAAAAACAAAAATATATACAAGATATAAAAAGTTAAATAAAAAGTCAAATGCAAAACAGGAGAGAAATGTGGATGTGCAATATGCAATATACTGTTATGTGTGTTAATGTAACACAGAATTGAGGCGTGGGTGTGATAATTATAATAATTTATGTTATTTATCTTGCTGATTTAATTGGTGTTTTGCTATTTATATTTTTTAAGTGTGTTTATTATTATATCATATATTGGTATACATTATTTAAACAAAGTTATTGTCACTTTTTTCCCGTCAAAAAACTTTGTTTAGTTGTTTTGATAAATTGTATTAATTTCTACTTTTATTCTTTAATGTGTTCGTTTCAGTTTTTGCTTTATTTAATCTACTTTTCTATTGTAATTTTTTTGTACTCAATTGAATTAATTGTTTATCTCTGTACTCTTTTATATATATCGCTATTCTTATTTGTATTCTATTTTACTTCCGGATGTTCTACCGCCTCCAGCCGCGAGGAGGCGCGTGTGTTTTTCTCCTGTGACGTCAAACACATGCGCCGGCGACCTTCTCCCTGACGCGACGCGAACTCGCTGCTTCGGGTTTAAAATGTTTGTTTCAGATAAAGATTCAAAGTGAAAAACAACCGAAGATGTTTCGTTTGTCTTTGATGGTTTTTAACAGAGGATCCGCGAAAAGGGTGAGTGACGTAACGAGGGGAAACCTGTGAAGAAGAGATAAATATGAAGAAGAGATAAATATGATCAGTGAATAAATATGAAGTGACAGTAGCTCAGCGTGTTCACGTGGCTTCATTCAGATTAGATATGATTAATTTCATCAGTTATTGATTATTGATTCTGCAGCACGTTAAAACAATCATGTGATTTATTTGTAAAGCATCAAAACAGTTTTTTTTTAAAAAAGGTTTGACTGTTTTAGTTAAACAATGAATTATTCTCATTGTGGATTCATGAGTTGATTTATTACCAATAATCCATCAAACTTTTATTCTTGTACAATAAACAACAACATTAAGTTAATCATCAGCACGTTAATTTCCAGTCAAACTGTTAATTTTAGTAATTTAGTTGCGGCTCAGAGTCCCATTGTTGTAAATTATATAATTCTGTTTATTGTTATTATTATATATTATATTATATTTTTGTTATTTGTCTGCGATGTTTGTCTTTGATGGTTTTTAACAGAGGATCCGCGAAAAGGGTGAGTGACGTAACGAGGGGAAACCTGTGAAGAAGAGATAAATATGAAGAAGAGATAAATATGAACAGTAGATAAATATGAAGTGACAGTAGCTCAGCGTGTTGACGTGGCTTCATTCAGATTAGATATGATTCATTTCATCAGTTATTGATTATTGATTCTGCAGCACGTTAAAACAATCATGTGATTAATTTGTAAAGCATCAAAACAGTTTGTTTTTTAAAAATTATTTTACTGTTTTAGCTCAACAATAAATTATTCTCACTGTGGATTCATGAGTTGATTTATTACCAATAATCCATCAAACTTTTATTCTTGTACAATAAACAACAACATTAAGTTAATCATCAGCACGTTAATTTCCAGTCAAACTGTTAATTTTAGTAATTTAGTTGCGGCTCAGAGTCCCATTGTTGTAAATTATATAATTCTGTTTATTGTTATTATTATATATTATATTATATTTTTGTTATTTGTCTGCGATGTTTGTCTTTGATGGTTTTTAACAGAGGATCCGCGAAAAGGGTGAGTGATGTAACAAGGGGAAACCTGTGAAGAAGAGATAAATATGAAGAAGAGATAAATATGAAGAAGAGATAAATATGAACAGTGAATAAATATGAAGTGACAGTAGCTCAGCGTGTTCACGTGGCTTCATTCAGATTAGATATGATTAATTTCATCAGTTATTGATTTTTGATTCTGCAGCACATGCACACATCTTCATCTTCAGGATTCAAACTATAATAATTAAACAGCCGCTGATTCTGAATGATAATCATAATATTTATAATCAGGGTTTGTTTACAGGAAACACACGTTAAAACAATCATTTGATTAATTTGCAAAGCATCAAAACACAGTTTAGAAAAAACGATTTGACTGTTTTAGTTCAAGAATGAATTATTCTCACTGTGGATTCATGAGTTGATTTATGACCAATAATCCATCAAACTTTTATTCTTGTACAATAAACAACAACATAAAGTTAATCATCAGATCGATTGCACGTTAATTTCCAGTCAAACTGTTAATCTTAGTAATTTAGTTGCGGCTCAGTGTCACATTTTAGTAAATTGTATAATTCTGTTTCTTCTTCTTATTATATATTATATTATATTTTTGTTATTTGTCTGCGATGTTTGTCTTTGGTTTGAAGTGTCAACAACTACCACTTTGATTTGTATAAACCTTTATTCATTGGATTACATAAAGTTTTCTTTACGTTCCGACACGAGGTACGATCATAACTTTGTTATTTATTATATCGTTAAAGTTGTGATTGAGTTTTGTTCTCACGCTAACTCCAGTTTTCTGCTCCTCCAGTTTTCCTCGTCCTTCTCCGCTCAGAGCGCTCTGCCTCCGAACTTGCTGCTGCCGTCGAACCTCGTGGATCCGACTCGACTCAGTGAGTCCGACTCGCGTCAACAAGTCGTTGTCGGGATTGATTCCATTTTGTGGATCAAATGATATAAAATAATAATTCCCCCAGAGTTAGAGATTCCCCAGAGACTTTGTCTGACTCGTGTTTCCTCCGTCAGAACGTGCTCCGCCTCCTGCAGATTCCTCGCTGCCTCTCCTGAGGAAGTGCGATGCCGCTGTCCCCGCTCACCTGAGCCCCGCCCACACGTGGGTGGAGACTCTGGGGACGCCGGACGACGAGCCCGTGGGTTTGGCTCAGCTCCACCCTGACGTCTTTGCAGTGGCTCCCAGGTAAAGTAGAGTTCAGTCTTTTCAAGATTTCCCACTTTTCAACGGTTCAGACGCTCGAACCCGGAACTCCTGAGGAACCCGATCTTTAAATCGAGTGTTGAAGGAAAACGTGTGAAGTGGAAGTTTGGTTTTGGATCCTGGTTCCTCGGCTGATTGTTTCCTCTCCTCAGACTCGACATCCTTCACAACGTCGAAACATGGCAGAGGAATTTCAAAAGAATTGTGAGTTACAGTTTTACTTTGAAATGTTTGTAATTTATGTTTTGTCATGAGATGAACTGTGAAGAACCTTCAGGTTGAAGTTTAGGTAAAACACTCGATAAAGAGAAGATTCAAGATTCAAGATTTTTATTGTCAAATGAACAGAGATAACATGAAGTAGTCACTGTCAATGAAACGCTTGGGTCACACACTCTCTATAAGCAATGCTCAGTAATTTCAACCCAAAAAAAATATAAAATAAAATAAAATAAAAATAGAAATAGTATAAAATAGAATAAAATAGAATAACAATAAAATAGAATATAAAAAAATTAAAATAGAAAATAAAATATATACATCTAAATATATATCTTACAAATGAATGTTCAATTTGTGCAGTCGTGCAAATATTCAAGTATGCTTGATGGTGGTGGTTCAAATATCCAAATATGCAAATATTCCAGGGTGCTGGTTTGGTGGAGTTATTGCAGTTCAGAGGAGTTTAAAAGTCTTATGGCCGGGGGGGGGGGAACTGTCTCGAGAAACTCGACGACGGAGATCGCAGGCGACATTAAGTATTAACTTCAAGAAGAAGAATTGTAGGAGTCGTGTGTTTTTCCCTGAGCGGAGGATCAAGGTCCTTAAACGTCTCTGATCTTTGTCTCCGTCTCTCAGAGCCACGCCAACACCAAGGTCAGGTCAGAGGTCAGAGGAGGCGGCAAGAAGCCGTGGAAACAGAAGGGAAGCGGCCGAGCTCGCCAGGGCAGCATCCGCTCGCCGCTGTGGAGAGGAGGTGACGGGGTTTCTGTTGTTCCTGTTCTCTTCGATTTAATATAAAGTCAAATGTTTTCAGACTTGAACATCCTGAGATGTGTGTGTTGTCTCAGTTTCACGTCCGTCACACGTTAGAAACCTCACGTCCACTCGCTCACTGGGAAGCTGACAGACGTGTTCCTGCTGAATTCTCACGTTGACTCTGAAATAAGATCGAGCTTCTTTGGATGAGTTTCCGGAGTTTCGTGTCTGAAAGTAGAAACTGTCCCAGAAGCAGCTCATGAGTCCTCAGGTCTGACGGGTTGATGTGTGTCTCTCAGGCGGAGTGTCCCACGGCCCCAGAGGACCGACCAGCTACTACTACATGTTGCCCATGAAAGTTCGAGTGCAAGGACTCAAAGTGGCGTTGAGCTCCAAGATGGCGCAGGTGACAGGAACTCACTCGCACACAAATCCAGATTGTGTTTTGATGGAAGCATTTTGCATCACGAGTCTGTTTAATGCTTCAGTGTTTAATGTCCAGTGATGGAAACTCGACTGTCAGTCTGTAGAGATCTGAAGAAACGACTCATGCATCTGATATTCCTGAGTTTGTGTGATTTGATTTGTGAGATCTGGAGGAATCAGCTCGACTGAGATGTTCTAGTCGTGTTTGACATCATGTCGTGGTTTTTCCAGGACTACCTTCACATCGTGGACTCTCTGAACATCCCCACTCCCGACCCCCAGTACCTGCTGGACCTCATCCGACTCCGACACTGGGGGGAGTCGGTGTTGATCGTGGATGTGTGAGTATCGATGACTGAACCTCGTGTTCCACTGATCAAACGTCGTCTGCTCGGCGCTGACGTCGTTCTCGCTCTTTCTTTTTTTAGAGGTCAAGAGTTTCCTGAGAATATTCTGCAGGCCACAGCGAACCTGAAGACCGTGAACATCATTCCAGCCGTCGGTGAGTCCCGGAGCGTTTTGGTTTTTTTATATTGTCATTATTACACCTGCATTACCACCAACTAACCAAATGAAATGACACGTTTATATCATATTATTACACATCACTGCCCCCGTCAGTCACACGTGTTTGTCTCCGTCAGGTCTGAACGTCCACAGCCTGCTGAAGCACGAAGCCGTGGTCCTCACCCTGGAGACGCTCCGGTTCCTGGAGGACAAGCTGCTGTGGCACGACCAGCGCTTCACGCCGCTGTACTCGTTCAAACTCCCCTACTCGGACTTCCCCTAGGAAACATGACCTGTAATATATTCACTCACTGTTGTTTTTCTCTTTGTCTTTATTATATTTCAAATATGTACAAAAGTCATGAATAAATAATGTGATTAAAAAAGAAATTTAAAAAACAGTACAAAGTTTTATAAAAGTATCTGAAAGGCAGAAAGGTCTAAAATCCATGACTGAGCTTGTGAGGAATGAGGCCGTTGGCTAAGTGGCTCCGGACCTCCCAGCGGAGCGCCGCTCGCTTCTTCTCCGTCGGCACGGTGTAGGTGTTCGGCTCCAGAACCCTCCGAGGTTTAGTCTGCAAAACAAAACAAACACAACTTCAACCATGAGAACAACTCAAATAAAGGTTTTCTAAAGTCGGAGCTTTTCTAGAAAAGATTAGAGATGTTTTCTCACCACTTGTCTAGTAAAGTTTTATGTGTTGATCTCGTACAATCGCATCTGTTTAAAATGTGTGCGAGTTTAGAAACTGTTCGGTGAAACAGCGAGAGATCAAACTTTCAACTGTTTTTTATTAAATACAAAATCTTACTGTGAACACGAGCATGTTGTCGACATTAAAAACAAGTGAGTGAGTGCGAGTAAACCTATGCTTGAGAATGTGAGTGGTTCCAACTTTAAGTGACAAGTGTTGAATACTGAGGAGAGTTGGAGAAGTCCGACTTACGGGTGGAGGCTCGTGTGCGAGACGTTCCTGAAAAAACCGAGAGAAAAACGATTAATATCAAAGAAACGACTTGAAGCTGAGAAGGTGAACATGTGGTTTTTGTATTGCAGAGGTTTTTTTTTTACCCTGATCTCCCAGCGCAGAGCTCGTCGGTCTCTCTCTCCCGGGACTTTGAACGCTTCCCAGAACTGCTTGTACTGGAAATATCTGCAGGAGGAGAAAACGTTGAATCAACAACCGTCGGAATCTGTCGACGACTGTTTTGTCTTCAGCTCAGAACGAGTCGAGGAGTTTGACGGATCTTAAAACCTACTTGGTCACTGGGTCGGTTTTCTTTAGGTTCTGCTGATTCATCGCTGGTCGGATGACTGAAGATAAAGAGAAACAGGTTTGTTAAGAGTAAGAAGGAAAACTCACTCTAGTGTGTGTTGTGTGGGTGTCCACTTACAGGATTTGGGTTTGGGTCTGAGGTCGTATTCACTTTCAGATTCAGTCTACAAAACGAGATTCAAAAGGGATTTACTGACGAATCATCTTCAAGGAGGTTTTAATATTCAGGAGGCATAAAAACATTGTAGTACAGTCAGACTACGTTACCCACCATGCCGCTGATGTAGGATTCAAAAGCACTCAGCGAGATCCGGTCCTCCTCCGAGCTGTGACTGGGGACGTCTTCGTTCTCCGTCTCAAAGTCCTGTTGAGTGGACGAGGACACGTGAAGCTCCGCCAGTCCTTCCTCCAGACAGCTCGCTGCCAGGAAACATCAGAACCATCAGAACCATCAACGAGATTACCCAGGATTCCACTGGTTGGCAAGCAACGGCCGAAAGAACACTGGAACCACATCTGAATCCAGACTTGAGTTTGGATCTGTACCAAAGTGCAGAGCTGCTAAAAGACTTTTAAATCTGCTTCATGAGGATTAAATACTTAGTCCAGATCCACATCGGAATCTAACAGGTTGATTCTCAGCCCGTGTTCTTCCACAGAGTTCTGTGAAAACCCGGGTTTGTACTTTTTGTGTAATTCTACTGACAAACCAACAAACAAGCAGAAACCAAAAAGACAAAAGGTGAAACCATGACGGAGGAAACCAACGGGAAACCATTCACCCTTCTTCTGCCTGAGGTTCCCCTCCCACTCCATATCGTCGTAGGCCATCCACCTGAAGTCCACTTTGGAGTCGATGAACTTTATGTCCTTGTTGCTCGAAGACTCGTCGGGATCTTCGTCCTCGGCTTCCCTCTCCTCTTTAACGTCCCGCTCCTCTTCATCAGGTTTCTCACTTCCTGTTCCCTCTTCGGCATTCTTCCCATTTTCCAAATGCTTCTCATCGGACGTGAACCTGTCTTCTATCCCAGCGACGTGTCGTCGTCCCTCCGGCCTTTCATTAGTCCCGTCTTTGTCTTCAGAGTCTGGGACGTCCTCCTCTTCACGTCGACCACCACGTGAGCTCCACGCCGCTCCATCAGCTCCAGGTTCCTTCTGGTCTTCGCTCTCTGGACGAGTCTGGACGTCTCCTTGCTCTCGTGTGGATTCGATCTCAAACCCTCTGAAGCTGCTAAGTGAACGATTGTCTTCTTCGTCGTCTCTCATTTCAGACGCGTCCCCTCGACTGTCCTGGTCGAACTCTGTGATGGTGTGGTCGTCTCGGTAGTCTCCTCCCTCCTGCTCCTCTGGTCTGTAGGTGCCGTAGCCGGAGGTCATCAGACTCTGAGCCGGACTGCTGCAGTTTCCCTCCTCTTCCTCCTCATCATCATCACTTCCACATTTTGAATTCTCTCTGGTGAAGTTCTCCTGGTTCTTCACCTCAGGTTGTTCCTCCTCTAAGTCCTCTGTCTCGGCTAAAGGTTTGGAAACGTCTTCTTTGACCACTCTCTCAATCTCCTCCTCCTCTTCCTCCTCCTCCTCCTCATCACTTCCATCTTCACCACTCTCTGTGGTGAAGTTCTCCTGGTTCTTCAACTCAACTCTTTCCTCCCCTGAAGCCTCCTGGAGAAAGTCCTCTAACTTGTCATCAAGTTTGGATTCTTCTTCATTTAACTCTTGTTCCATTTCCACCCCTTCATCTTTCTCCTCCTCGTCCTCTTCACTTCCATCTTCCTCATCATCCGCCCCCTCTTCTTCTTCTTCTTCCATCTCCTCATCACTTTCATCTTCAGAACTCTCCTTGCTGTAGTTCTCCTGGTTCTTCATGTCAGGTTTCTCCTCCTCTGAAGATTCCACTGCCTTGTCTTTATTTACCACCCTCTCACTCTCCTCCCCTTCTTCTTCCTCCTCCTCATCATCACTTCCATCTCCAGAAATCTCAACAGGTTTGGACTCTTCTTTAGCAACCACTCGTTCAATCTCCTCTATCTCTCCTTCCTCTTCTTCACTTCCATCTTCTAAACTCTCTCTGGTGAAGTTCTCCTGGTTCTTCACCTCAGGTTGTTCCTCCTCTGAAGCCTCCTTGAAAGAGTCCTCTGCTTCGGGAACCAGTTTGGACTTGTCTTCATTAACGTCTCCTTCAGTCTCCTCTTCCTCCTCATCATCAACATCACTTCCACCTTCCTCATCATCCGCCCCGTCTTCTTCTTCCACCTCCTCATCACTTCCATCTTCAGAACTCTCTCCGGTGAAGTTCTCCTGGTTCTTCATGTCTGGTTTTTCCTCCTCTGAAGCCTCCAGTGAAGATTCCTCTGCCTCGTCTACAGGTTTACACTCTTCTTCTTCAACCACTTGCTTAATCTCCTCCCCCTCTTCATCACTACTTCCATTTTCCTTCTCTGAAGTCGCCTCTGCCCTCTTGGCTTCAGCTTTGGAGTCTTCTTCACTGACCACTCGCTCTATCTCCTCCTCCTCTTCCTCCTGCTTCTCCTCGTCCGTCCAAAAGGACGAGCTGAGACAATCCTTGTCGTCTTCGCTCGCCTCATCCCACTGAGCGTTGTACAGTTTGTACATGTTGGATACTTGTCCTCTGCTGAGGTGTGTGCAGAGTGAGCTGTGGAGGCAAAGGGTTTAAGGAAGGAGCTAAGAGGATTAACCTGAAATCCTCCCCATCTTCCTTTTACTGCCTAAACAGCACCTGCTGCTGGTGACCAAAGGTATTACATCTGTGCTTTGTTATCTATTCCTTTTATTAAATTTCATATCACTCAATCCAGCAGTTCGGTTGAATTAAGGTGTTTTTGGTCTTTAATTTACAGAAGAGTAACATGAAGCAGACAAACTGAACGAGTCGCTCAACCAGTGGAAGATGTATTAATGTTAATTTAAATGTATTATTAAAGATCTTAAATAAATGTTTTTCATGATACCTTTTGTGTCTTTTAGATTTATTTCCTATTATTTATAGTTGTCACCTCTGTGCAGACAAATTTTCTTTTTGGGACAAATCAAGTAATCTTGAACATTGAAAAGCAACTGAACGGATTTACATGAAACTTAGTGGGAGGATGGGAAATGGGCCAAGAAAGAACCAGTTCAATTCTGGTGCAGATCCAGGATCTTTTTTATTTTTTACTTTCACATAGTGAGACTTTTTTTTACTGATTTCAGAGAATAATTCATAGATCTTGATAAATATCACATTTAGGAGTGTGTGTGTGATTTGGTGCAGATTGATTAAATTAAGGAGACTGTGGTGGAGCTGGAGGTTTGTATAAACTGTATATGTATATATTCTTCTGAATATTAGTTTTAATAAATAACCTCCTGCATGATCTCTGCCAAATCCTCTGTCTATTTGAAAACATTTTACATTTGATGATTTTTTTATTTGGCCTTTGAAACATGTGAAAAAAAGATAATTTTTTTTTACATTGACTGAATTGAATTCCTACAAACAGCTGAGTTGACTTTACCTGAGTCTTCACTGAAGAACGATTCATCACAGACCAGCGATTGGCCTTCATGTTTCCTTTAAGCAGAACAAAACATCTGTTAATGTTCAGCTGAAGGAGGATAAATGTTCACACGCTCGTGCACAGTCTCTTGTCATGGACGTGTTTTTACCTGAGGACTTTCCTCTTGATTAAGCGTCGCCCCTGGGAGTGAGGGGGAGATGTGGAGCTGTCTGTGAGTGACGGGTGGAGGAGGTCCTCGGGGTCCTGTTCCACCTGCCGCCTGCAGGGGGCTCCAGAGGGCAGCTGGAGCTTTGGAGCCACGGAGTATCGGGCGTACGAGTCCCGGTTTCCCTGCTGCTGCTCACCTCGTCTGATCTGACTGGTGTTGTGCACCTGTGTGTTAAAGACGTGTTATTACTCCATCACATGTGAAAGTAAGATTCTTCACAGGTTTGCTCTCCAAAGTTGATGTTTGACTTGTTTCAGTTTTATCTTGTACGACAGTGAAACAGCAGCAAAACCTGTCTAGAATAATCTGGTGTCTTCCCTCGTGACAGAGACAAGATTATGACTTTAAAACAACCTTCTGCTGAAAGATAAATCGCCTATTTTGTGTGTTAGTACTTAAGTGTCAGACTTAGAATATTATTAAATAAGGTTCTAACATATTCAAAATGTACAAAATCCAATCGCGACCTCAGTCTCCGTTTGGATTTGTCCCAGAATAAAAGCTGAATGTCACTGTTAAACTGGGACTGCAGCAGAACCTACACTTCACTGACACTAAAGGGTTTTAAAACCATTAAAGTTTCTCTGATAGCAGTATTTAGTTCTGCTGAATGCTGACATTATCTGTTTTCTGTATGAATCAGGAATTCAAATGTAGTGTATCTTAAATTCTTACCTGACTTTCATGGTCCGTTTTGGACGAATGTAAGAAAAATCCCTGGTCACTGCTTTGAAAGTAGCACTGACTGACTGTGGAGAAACAACACAGCGATGTTTTTAGGGGGAAATCTCCAAAGGGCGACTTGTTTGAAACAGAAAAGCGTTGGAATCCAAAGTCCTGACCTTTCTCTTTGGTGTAGGGAGGAGGACTCGGCTGATGTGACGCTGGGTGAGGAGAGCTGGCGTCCATCTGTTTGGGCGACGTCAGGCTTTTCCATTCTCCACGTCGAATCAGATCATCGAGATCTGACACAAAGAAACACAGATCAACTTTAAACTCTCTTCTCCTGATATATCTACTATTATTCTAGAGATGCTAATAATGTGAATATGTCAGGTCCCGAACGAGCTCCAGGACAGAACGGTTGTGACCTTGCTTGAACTCGTGCAGCCTGTGTTCCGGTATGTTCCTGTAGCCGAGGATCGCCAGCTGCTCTTGAATCTCCTCTTCGGAGAAATCCAGGGCGTCCATCTTGTTCACAGCTTCAGGTCGAGGAGGAGGAGAGAAACCTGACGAGCAGATACAAAAACAGATATGAAGGAAAACCACAAAGAGATCTGACGCGTTGCAGAGGAAACTTTAATTTGATTGAGTTGTTGTTGGTTTTGTTGTAGATAGATAGATAGATAGATAGATAGATAGATAGATAGATAGATAGATAGATAGATAGATAGATAGATAGATAGATAGATAGATAGATAGATAGATAGATAGATAGATAGATTGATTGATTGATTGATTGATTGATTGATTGATTGATTGATAGATAGATAGATAGATAGATAGAGTACTTTATTCATCCCCGAAGGGAAATTAAGTTGTCATAACAGCCGGTATATTTGAATACAATAAAATACAATACAAAAGAATAAAATAAAAAATATTGAGGTAGAAAGAATAAAAAAACAGAAGAACAAGATAAAATACAATAAAATAGGTAGATAAGGTGCAGTGGCAAGATGATGGTAATAGTACTGATGATATGATGGTAATGTTATTGTTAGACAGTATATAAGAATAGTACAGTATATATAGCATATAAAATAACATAATATATATTTATATATGATAGTAATTATACCAATATAAAAGCAGTATATGGTAATAATGGCAGCAACAGTATATATAATAATAATAGTAATGGTGATATAATAATTGTAATTATAACATGTACACATGTATAAATATGTGTATATAGACTTATGTATACAAAGAATATACAGAGAGTATGATATAATATATGATATAGTAGAGGCATGAATATGAATATAAGTATTTGACTATACAATAGGTAATATAATATACTATGAGTCTAAGAACGTGTAGACAGAGTGTGCAAAAGACAATATTATTGTATAAAATGATATATAATATCAATAAGGTTTATATGAACACATATCACATATGATGTGAAGTAAGTGTATACTTGTTAATTGTCATATACACAACGATGACATTAAACAGTCGCTTGAAATGAAATGCTTGGGTCACAGGCTCTCTTATGGCAATGCTCATTACAAAAAAATGAAATAAGATCAAATAGAATATAAAAATTTAAATAGAAATAAAATGTACATATCTAAAATATATATATACACCTGAAGATACAAAAAAAGAAAACAATAGTGCAAAATGCAATGTGGCAAATATGCTAAGGTGCAGAGTCAGTGGAATTATGACAGAGGAGTTTAAAACTGTATTGATGAGGTTTGATATTTATTTTGTTGTTGCCTTTCGTATGTTTTTATTAAAACAGTTTATAAAAAGTATTTTTTATTAAAGATCAACCATTTGATTAATGAACCCTTTGTTTATTAAAAACAATATGAGCCTCATTCTATAAAGATAAAGATCCCAAGCTGCAGATTTCTTCAGGGGAAATTATTCAGTTTAATAACAAAATGATAATAAACTCTGAGTCTAGCCACAGTGACGAAGCAGATTTAAGACTTTCAGCTCATTTAAACAAGTTAGAAACGTCTCTGTTGTGTTTTCTTGAGTTAAACAAAGTGCTGATTATACAAATAGACGTTTATCATCGGAATCATCGAACTTTAAACGTCACTGTACCGGAAGCAGCTCTTCCAACAGCGGGAGGAGCAGGAGCACGGAGATAAGATGGATTCTTCTCTCTCCTCCTCGGAGAATCCGTTCCCACGGAGACGTCAACATGAATCCATGAAGAACAAAGAAGTAAACATCAGCTGGTCGAGGAACCGGGAACCGGGACGACGCGTCGGAACCGTTAACGACTTTTAAACAGGACGCCCGCTCTCACTTCCGGTCCCGGCTTCTTCTTCTGGTGTCAAGACCAGTGGACAGTCGCCACCTAGAGGGAGAGCAGCAAATAACAGCGTTCATTGCTCTGGTTATAAACTGTTTATATTATATTATATAATTAGGGCCCGAGCACCGAGCAGACAGTGAGACAGTGAGGCCCTATGGAAATTGTAAGGATCATAATTATTATTATTAATTCATTTTTTGAGGGCTTTAAAGGAGAGAGCGAGGGAGAGAGAGAGAGAGAGAGAGAGAGAGAGAGGAAGAGAGAGATAGATAGATAGATAGATAGATAGATAGATAGATAGATAGATAGATAGATAGATAGATAGATAGATAGATAGATAGATAGATAGATAGATAGATAGATAGATAGATAGATAGATAGATAGATAGATAGATAGATAGATAGATAGATAGATAGATAGATAAGGAGAGAAATACTGAGAGAGGAGGAGAGAGAGAGGGATGGATAGATAGATAGATAGATAGATAGATAGATAGATAGATAGATAGATAGATAGATAGATAGATAGATAGATAGATAGATAGATAGATAGATAGATAGATAGATAGATAGATAGATAGATAGATAGATAGATAGATAGATAGAAAGTGAGAGAGAGAGAGAGGAAAAGAGTAAAGAGAGGTAGGGATGAAGTGAGAGACAGAGGGATAGATAGATAGGTAGATAGATAGATAGGTAGGTAGATAGATAGATAGATAGATATATAGATAGATAGATAGATAGATAGATAGATAGATAGATAGATAGATAGATAGATAGATAGATAGATAGATAGATAGATAGATAGATAGATAGATAGATAGATAGATAGATAGATAGATAGATAGATAGATAGATAGATAGATAGAGAGAAATAGTGATAGAGAGGAGGAGAGAGGGAGAGAGGGATAGATAGATAGATAGATAGATAGATAGATAGATAGATAGATAGATAGATAGATAGATAGATAGATAGATAGATAGATAGATAGATAGATAGATAGATAGATAGATAGAGAGAGAGATAGATAGATAGAGAGATAGAGAGAGAGAAATAGTGATAGAGAGGAGGAGAGAGAGAGAGGGATGGATAGATAGATAGATAGATAGATAGATAGATAGATAGATAGATAGATAGATAGATAGATAGATAGATAGATAGATAGATAGATAGATAGATAGATAGATAGATAGATAGATAGATAGATAGATAAATAGATAGATAGAGATAAAGTGAGAGAGAGAGAGGAAAAGAGTAGAGAGGGAGGGATGGAGAGAGAGAGAGAGGGAGAGGGAGGGAGGAAGAGAGAGAGAGAGAGGTGTTGAACTTGAATCCAAACCTGAACCTTAAAGGAACCGAACACTAAAGTGAAGCTGAAGCTCCTGAGCTGACGAGCGTCTTGTGAACGAGCAGCAGATTATATCAGATTATTCTTCTTTCTGATCCTTTTCATTCAGGATCAGAGGTTTTGTGTTTTGCATTTAAATGGTTTTGTTTGGTGAATGAATGAAATCAACTGATAAAGAATCAAAAATAAATGTATTGATCTGCTGTCAGGCTGTTTATATTGAGACATATTGATCAGATGTAGAATTTCATTATGATCACAAGCTTTTCCTTGTAAGTATAAAGTTTATCCCATAAATGTGTTTGATGGAATTCTAACGGATCCTTTGGACGACGTGTTGTTCACACTTTGTGTTTGGTCACCGTGACAACAGCCTGGTGCACAGCTCCATGAAGAGATGATGGTCTCACTCTGCTGCACAGGAAGTGACCTCAGAGCTTCAACATCTGCTGGACAGATGTTAGAGCAGCGTGTTCATGAACATGGCGTCACAGTCACATGTTACACTGACACACGCGTGTTGAGGATCATCACAAAGTCACATGATGACCTCTCCACACAGTGAGAACTGGAGCCTGTCAGGAACTGACTCTGTCAAACATTTCTGATCCTGAAGTCACAAAGAACTGAGACGGGCTTGAACAGGAAGTGACATCATCATGAGACCGTACAACAAGAATCTTCATCTATGTTTGTATAAAACGTCCTCGGGTCAGTTTTCTATTAAATATGGTAAAATGTTTATTAAACAGTTTCCTCAGAGACTTAAAGATGCTCTGCTCTTCATCGACTCTTCTTCATACTGTAAATGTCTCATTCACTTTTCTTCTGGTTGTTTCCATTCTGTCAAACTGGTGATTTTGTTCTTTTACCTGCACCAAGGACGAGATGTTTCCACCTGTTTGTTTGAAGAGGAAAGAAACACTGAGTCATGATTCCAGTGAAGTCGGTGGAAGGATGTTTATTGAGCATTAAAGCAGAGACAAGTAGAAACAGAACTTTTCTCTCTGAGATGTTTTTCTTCTCGTTACATCTGGTTTGTCACAGAGGAAATGATCCATGTGTTTGACTCATAGACTGAATATAAAGGCTTTGACTGGGATGTGCTGCTGTTATACTGCAGCGCCACCTGTGGGTCAAAAGTAGAAAAGCCACCACCGCTCTGCACCTGATGCAGAAATGAAAACGTCCCATTTTTAAGTCCAGAGTTTTGATCTTTTGTGTCAAAGACAAAACTCTGATTTTAAACTCAAAGTGATTTCAATGTGTTTAACTTTGTGTTGAACTAAATCAATTTGCGACGTGAATCCAGGAACTTTAAGATCATAAACAAACATATACACAGAATGTGGTTCTACACACATGGAGACATACTGAGGGACAAAGGTGGACAATAATAAAGACAAACTTAAACACACTGTATGTGACTCTTTATAGAGGGTTTATATGTTCTGCTTGTGTTGTGTCATTTCAATAAACACATTCTTCATGTGAATAAACACACTCGGTGCAGGAAGGTTGCTGGTTTGAATCCGGTTCAGATGGGTCTTCCTGTGTGGAGTCTGCATGTTCTCCACGTGTTTTCTCCAGGTGCTCCGGCTTCATCTCACAAACACATGCAGTTTAGGGGTTGTGTAGATTGGAGACTACACACAAGCTGCTGCTGCTTCAGCCTCTGGATCCTCAGGACACAGCTCAGCCTCCGTCCACACACACTGTCCTCTTCACACTCAGCTCCACTAAGATCACTTCCTCCACCTGTTGAGAGAAGAAGACATCAGTGTCACAGAGACTCACTTCATCAGCTGTGAGTCAGTGATGCAGCTCATCCAGTAGAAAGAGCAGCAGGGACTTCAGTCCTGTTCAGAGGTGGAGCAGCTTCCTCTCTGCTTCATGTTCACGTGTTGGAATGAACACGCTAAGAGCTCAGTGTGTGTCCTCTGCATGTCAAAGTGCAGAGTGGACACCTGAGAGGTGGATTTACTGCTGTTACAGGTGAAGACATGTTTCACTGTGTGTTGATGAACATCTGCTTCTGACAAACTGGGACCAGATGAGACAGATGGACCTCAGCAGAGGTTCTGCTCTGTATAAAGAGCTCCTGGTTACCATGGTGATGAGGAGAGGCTTCAGTCCCACTGATCTCAGAGCTGTGACAAAGATCCACCTGATCAGTTCTTCACTGATGAAGTGAGAGGACAAACTGTCTCAGATCAGATGAAGACGACACCGTCTCTGTCCCTCGTGTGAGGCTGTCAGCTGTGGTCCAGCTTGTGTCAGTTACAACGCCCCCTGGGGGCATCTGGTGAAAATATATTACATGACCACGACATAATAACGTGTGAACGAGACAAATAACTCGAGGCCACGAGATCTGAATCTGTTGTTTACTAACAAGACGAGTGGAAGAGAAGAAGACACACACTGTCTCACTGACACTGAGGACACACACTGTCTCAACGACTGAGGAAACACACTGTCCCACTGACTGTGTGGACACACACTGTCTCACTGTCTCTGAGGACACACACTGTCCCACTGACTCTGAGGACAAGATTCAAGATTTTTTATTGTCAAATGAACAGAGATAACATGAAGTAGTCACTGTCAATGAAATGCTTGGGTCACACACTCTCTTTAAGCAATGCTCAAGTATAAAATAGAATAAAAAAAGAATAAAATAGAATAACAATGAAATAGAATATCAAAAATTTAAAAAATAAAATAAAATATATACATCTAAATATATATCCTTAGGTGACTGTTCAATTTGTGCAGTGCACACACTGTCTCACTGACACTGAGGAAACACACTGTCCCACTGACTCTGAGGACACACTGTGTCTCATTCTCTCTGAGGACACACAATGTCTCACTGTCTCTGAGGACACACACTGACTCTGAGGACACACTTGGACCTGTCTCCAGGTAGCTGACTGAGGTCATCTGGTGTGTTGGGGACAGGATGAGTCTGGAGACATTGAGATGTTCTGGGTGAGTTAGAGATCAACTGAACCAACCAGACGTTGATTTAAACTTCCCTTATCCGTCCCTTTAAGGAGAGTGTGCACCACACAACAGTGTAGAGTCACTGTGGTCAGTGGGCGGAGCTTTGATACGGGTTGATCTCCAACTTAACCTGGAGCAGGTTAGCCGTTCATCAGAAGTTACCATGGTGATTTACCTCGTTAAGAAGTGGACGAGCTGGGGAAGGGGACATAACGTTTTTTCTATCTGTATGTATAACTTATTATTTTGTATTAATGGATGTGTGGCAGTGTCAGCGATACCCTGTGGATGCTTTAAAAGCAGTCAAATTCTTGTCTATACCTCTGATTATGGTTAATTCAGTGCTGACCAGGAGTAATGATGATATTACTGTGAACTGTATTAGTTGGAACACCAAGGGAGTTAATCAAATTATCAAGCGTAATAGAGTTTTATCCCATTTGAGAAGTCTTGATGTTAATATCGCTTTCCTTCAAGAAACCCATCTCACGTCCTCTGATCATAACAGATTATGTAAAGGGTGGGTGGGGCAATTATATCACTCCAATTATCAAAGCAAGTATAGGGGAGCTGCAATTCTTGTTAATAAGAATACTCCTTTTATTGTGCAGACTGTCACTGCAGACCACAGAGGGAGATATGTTGTGGTCACAGGCACCCTGTATAATATACCTATAATTTTGGCTAATATATATGCACCAAATGGAGATGATGCACAATTCCTGAAGACTTTTTTATCCTCTTTACCCAACTTAAACACACACAGGCTTATTCTAGGGGGTGACTTTAACTGTATATTACATCCAGTCTTAGATCGCTCCTCTAGCTCTCCCTACAATATAACAAGAACAGCGAAGATTATTACTTCCTTCCTTCAAGCATACAAAATGATTGACCCCTGGCGTTTCCTGTACCCAGATCTAAGATGTTATTCATTTTTCTCCCCTGTGCATCACTCTTACTCTCGCATTGATTATTTTTTAATTGATAGCCAACTGCTGACCTCAGTCAGAGATTGCAGATATGAAAGCATCGTGGTTTCTGATCATGGGCCTGTAGTTTTGCAAATATCCTTCCCTAAGAAAGTAACTCGGCGCCCATGGCGCTTCAGCAATACTTCACTGACTAATGAAGAGTTTGTTAACCATATAAACTCACAAATAGATTTTTTCTTATCCATGAATGATACACCAGATGTTAGCAAGTGCACTCTTTGGGAATCGCTTAAAGCTTTTTTGAGAGGAGAGATTATTTCATACACCACCTGGGAAGGCAGGAATAGAAAACAGCGCCTTAAAGATCTCACAGATCAAATTCATCAGCTGGACTGTAAATATTCAACTGCTCCCACTCCTGAACTTTTTAAGGAGAGATCAGCTCTGCAGACAGAGTTCGACTTGACGACCACCCATTATATAGAGCAACTACTGCTTCAATCTCGCTCTAATGTGTACGAACACTCAGAGAAGGCTGGCAAGACTCTTGCTCAACAGATTAGGCAGTTCACAGCCTCTACCCTGATCACAAATATTCGTAAACATGACGGTCAGATCTCTAATGACGAGCAGGAGATAAATAATGAGTTCAAAGCATTTTACTCCTCTCTTTACACATCTGAGGTGATCCACAACCCTTCTAGGCTAGAGTCGTTTTTTCAGAGCTTGGATTTGCCTCAAATAAATGAATCATTTATGGAGCAATTGGAAGAACCTCTGTCTTTGGAGGAAACTAGATCAGCTCTTTACAGTATGCAGAATGCTAAGGCTCCAGGACCTGATGGTTTCACAGTCGAATTCTTTAAAAAATTTGGAGATAAACTGCTGCCAATTTTACTCAATCTTTTTGAGGAATCCTTTGTCGAGGGCCAACTCCCACCCACACTCTCTCAGGCTTCTATCTCAGTTTTATTGAAAAAGGGTAAGGATCCCCTTAGTTGTGGGTCTTATCGTCCAATATCACTCCTGAACGTGGACTGCAAATTGTTAGCCAAGGTCTTGGCCCACCGCCTAGAAGCTACCCTACCTTCGATTATCTCTCCGGATCAAACTGGTTTTATAAAAAACCGCCTCTCTTTTTTTAATATTCGTCGCCTTTTAAATATCATGCAGAACGCAGATCCCAATCAGCCATTACCCGAGGTAATTATCTCTCTGGATGCTGAAAAAGCGTTCGATAGGGTCGAATGGAGCTACCTTTTTCACTGTCTAGAGAGATTTAAATATGGTCCAAAATTCATATTATGGTTAAAATTGTTATACAAATCCCCAATGTCGTCAGTACGCACCAATAATATGAACTCCCAATATTTTCCGTTGCAACGTGGCACGAGACAAGGATGCCCATTGTCCCCCCTCCTATTCGCGATAACTATCGAACCTCTCGCGGCATCGCTGCGCTCCTCGCCTGAAATTCGCGGCATATTAAGGAATGGAAAAGAACATAAGTTATCATTATATGCTGATGATTTATTATTATATATTAGCGATCCCCAGAATACTTTACCGCACATTATGACTACACTGGATCGTTTTACCGAGTTTTCTGGGTATAAGATTAATGCTTCAAAAAGTGAGCTTTTTCCTGTCAACTCTGCTGCACAATCATTTTCTTTTAATTCCTATCCTTTTAAGGTGACTACTGATAAATTCACATACTTGGGTATAGTTGCACCTCGGAAAATCTCAGATCTCTTTAAACTTAATTTTACTCCTCTTTTAGAACGCACCAAGATGGCCCTCGACAAATGGTCTTCTCTTCCTATCTCATTAGCTGGCAGAATTAACCTAATAAAAATGAACATATTGCCCAAATTCTTATACCTATACCAATCTTTATCAACAAATCTTTTTTTTCACATCTCAATAAGATCACCTCTGATTTCATTTGGAATAAGAAACCACCTCGTATCCGTAAGGAATTTTTACAAAGACCCAAATCGGTGGGTGGGATGGCTTTACCTCATTTCCAACTATACTATTGGGCAAGTAACCTAAGAGCCTTGGCTTACTGGCTTCAGGCCTATGCTAGCAACGAAGCCCCTGCCTGGGTCCAAATGGAGGCTGATGCGAGCCTCCCATTATCCCTCCCAGCCTTGTTGTATTCAGCAATGCCTATCACACCACGCCGTGTCTCTAGTGCCCCCCTTGTCTATCATTCTCTGCGTATATGGGCTCAGGTGCGAAAACACTTCGGTTGGCAGACTAGCTCGCTTTGTGCCCCAATTGTGGCAAATCATCAGTTTCCCCCCTCACTTGAGCATGACTCTTTCATAGTCTGGCGTGAGAAAGGTATTGTCTCATTTAAAGATCTGTACATAGCAGGTATTTTTGCTTCATTTGACCAGCTCAGAGCTAAATGTGATTTACCAAAATCACATTTTTTAAGATTTCTACAGGTCCGAGACTGGACTCGTAAACAAACTAGATAATTTCCTGCAATCCCTGAACAACAGCCCATGGATACTCTGTTCCCAACAGCTCCATCTAATAAAGGCATAATATCCATCATTTATATGAAACTCTCATCTTTACAGACGACATCTCTTGATGCACTGAGAGAAGCATGGCAGGCTGATCTGAATTTACAAATCACGGATACTGAATGGTCAAATATATTTACAAGGATACACTCCTCATCAATCTGTGCCAGACATGGCCTACTCCAATTCAAAGTAGCACACAGACTACACTTGTCTAGGGCTAGAGTCGCGAAGATGTATCCGACAATTGATGAATCGTGTAATAGATGCAATTTTTCACCTGCAACATTAGCACATACGTTCTGGTCTTGTCCGAGACTCTCGGGCTACTGGTCCTCTATATTTGATGCCCTATCCAAGATAGTTAAAAGGCCAATAGAGCCGAACCCGCTCACGGCTATATTTGGTATCCAATGTGAGGATGACCACCTTCCTAGGGCACAATCTGATCGCATTGCTTTTGTCACCCTCCTAGCGAGAAGAATAATTTTACTTAATTGGAAACAGGCTGCCCCGCCCTCCTATAAACATTGGGTTAGAGATACGCTGCAACACTTGAAGCTAGAAAAGATCAGACTTGCTCTGCGACGTCCTACTGATAACTTCAGCAGGATATGGCAACCTTTTATTACATACCTGCTTGAACAAGTGTGAAGTTTTGTCCTATATGTCATGTACAGTATATATTGTCATTTATCATTACTGAAAACCACATGAATGATCTCACACACACACCTTATGTTTTGTCTGTTTTTTTTATTTTTATTTTTTTATTTTTGTTTTTGTTCTGTTTTGTTTTATTGATGACAATGATGTCTGTCTATATATATATATATATATATATATAAATTTATTTATTTTTTCTTTTTAAATTATTATTATTTAATTCTTTCTTTTCTGTTTGTCCCCTGGGGTGGGGTGGGGGGGGGGTGGGGGAAAAAAATGTTTTCATATACGTCTGTATGTATGAGATTTCATCTTCAATTGTGAAAACCAATAAAAAAAAATTAAAAAAAAAAAAAAAGAAGTGGACGAGCTTCGTAGGACTGAAAAAACTAAACCTGAAGTTAACCTGATAACAACAAATCCTGCTTGGTAGCACAGACCCTGGATCTGTGATACTGACTGTGGTTAGTAAAATACTGATGAAAGCAGCGTGGACTGACTCCAACCATCTACTGACCTCAGAGTCTCCAGTCGACAGGTTGGACTCTGCTGTAGATCAAGCAGCTCCTTCACTCCTGAGTCCTGCAGCCTGTTGTCTCTCAGATCCAGTTCTCTCAGATGAGAGGGGTTTGACCTCAGAGCTGAAGCCAGAGAAGAACAGCTGATCTCTTTCAGTCCGCAGTCCCCCAACCTGGATAAAGAATCAAACTTAACTGTAAATTAAACTGAGTTCATGTGTGAAAATAACAGACACATATTCATGTAAGCACAGACTCATAACATGGACGATAAATATGAAATCAGAAATGTTGGACTAAAAACGAGTCCCGATTCAGCTTAATAGATTATTTGGACCCGGTCTCTGTCCTGCAGATCAGTTTAGGAAATCCAGAACTAAACTCAGTGTTTTAACAAGTAACTGAATATTTAAAATGTCACAGATTAATGAATGAAAGGAATTCAAGTTATGTATGAAGAGGAATTATGTTGAATTAGAATTAAATTAGATAAATTGTGTATGAATTCTGTTTTATAGATATGAGATCTACAAAAGTCAGTCAGTGAACTGACCACAGAATCTCCAGTCGAGAGGTTGGACTCTGTAGAAAACCACACAGCTCCTTCACTCCTGAGTCCTGCAGGTATTTGTTTCCTCTCAGATCCAGTTCTCTCAGATGAGAGGGGTTTGACCTCAGAGCTGAAGCCAGAGAAGAACAGCTGATCTCTTTCAGTCCGCAGTCCCCCAACCTGGATAAAGAATCAAACTTAACTGTAAATTAAACTGAGTTCATGTGTGAAAATAACAGACACATATTCATGTAAGCACAGACTCATAACATGGACGATAAATATGAAATCAGAAATGTTGGACTAAAAACGAGTCCCGATTCAGCTTAATAGATTATTTGGACCCGGTCTCTGTCCTGCAGATCAGTTTAGGAAATCCAGAACTAAACTCAGTGTTTTAACAAGTAACTGAATATTTAAAATGTCACAGATTAATGAATGAAAGGAATTCAAGTTATGTATGAAGAGGAATTATGTTGAATTAGAATTAAATTAGATAAATTGTGTATGAATTCTGTTTTATAGATATGAGATCTACAAAAGTCAGTCAGTGAACTGACCACAGAATCTCCAGTCGAGAGGTTGGACTCTGTAGAAAACCACACAGCTCCTTCACTCCTGAGTCCTGCAGGTATTTGTTTCCTCTCAGATCCAGTTCTCTCAGATGAGAGGGGTTTGACCTCAGAGCTGAAGCCAGAGAAGAACAGCTGATCTTTGTCAGACTGCAGCCCCACAACCTGGATAAAAAACAAAACTTAACTGTTAATTAAACTGAGTTCATGTGTGAACATAACAGACACATATTCATGTCACACAGACTCATAACATGGAAGATAAATATGAAATCAGACATGTTGGACTAAAAACGAGTCCTGATTCAGCAAAATAGATTATTCGGACCCGGTCTCTGTCCTGCAGATCAGTTTAGGAAATCCAGAACTAAACTCAGTGTTTTAACAAGTAACTGAATATTTAAAATGTCACAGATTAATTAATGAATGGAATTTAAGTTATGTCTGAAGAGGAATAACATTAAATTAGAGTTAAATTAGATAAATTGTGTATAAATGCTGTTTTATAGATATGAGATCTACAAAAGTCAGTCAGTGAAATTACCTCAGAGTCTCCAGTTGACAGGTTGGACTCTGTAGAAAACCACACAGCTCCTCCACTCCTGAGTACTGCAGGTTTTTGTATCCACTCAGATCCAGTTCTCTCAGATGAGAGGGGTTTGACCTCAGAGCTGAAACCAGAGAAGAACAGCTGATCTCTGACAGACTGCAGCTCTCCAACCTGTTTAAAAAACAAAACTTAACTGTTAAATAAACTCAGTTCATGTGTGAAAATAACAGACTCATATTCATGTCAGCACAGACTCATAACATGGAAGATAAATATGAAATCAGACATGTTTGACTAAAAACGAGTCCTGATTCTGTAAAAAATTGATTTGGACCCGGTCTCTGTCCTGCAGATCAGTTTAGGAAATCCAGAACTAAACTCAGTGTTTTAACAAGTAACTGAATATTTAAAATGTCACAGATTAATTAATGAAAGGAATTCAAGTTAATTATGAAGAGGAATTATGTTGAATTAGAATTAATGAGATAAATTGTGTATAAATGCTGTTTATAGATATGAGATCTACAAAAGTCAGTCAGTGAACTGACCTCAGAGTCTCCAGTTGACAGGTTGGACTCTGTAGAAAACCACACAGCTCCTTCACTCCTGAGTCCTGCAGGTATTTGTTTCCTCTCAGATCCAGTTCTCTCAGATGAGAGGGGTTTGACCTCAGAGCTGAAGCCAGAGAAGAACAGCTGATCTCTGACAGACTGCAGCTCTCCAACCTGTTTAAAAAACAAAACTTAACTGTTAAATAAACTCAGTTCATGTGTGAAAATAACAGACTCATATTCATGTCAGCACAGACTCATAACATGGAAGATAAATATGAAATCAGACATGTTTGACTAAAAACGAGTCCTGATTCTGTAAAAAATTGATTTGGACCCGGTCTCTGTCCTGCAGATCAGTTTAGGAAATCCAGAACTAAACTCAGTGTTTTAACAAGTAACTGAATATTTAAAATGTCACAGATTAATTAATGAAAGGAATTCAAGTTAATTATGAAGAGGAATTATGTTGAATTAGAATTAATGAGATAAATTGTGTATAAATGCTGTTTATAGATATGAGATCTACAAAAGTCAGTCAGTGAACTGACCTCAGAGTCTCCAGTTGACAGGTTGGACTCTGTAGAAAACCACACAGCTCCTTCACTCCTGAGTACTGCAGGTTTTTGTATCCACTCAGATCCAGTTCTCTCAGATGAGAGGGGTTTGACCTCAGAGCTGAAACCAGAGAAGAACAGCTGATCTCTGACAGACTGCACTCCTCCAACCTGTATAGAAAACAAAACTTAACTGTTAAATAAACTCAGTTCATGTGTGAAAATAACAGACTCATATTCATGTCAGCACAGACTCATAACATGGAAGATAAATATGAAATCAGACATGTTTGACTAAAAACGAGTCCTGATTCAGTAAAAAATAGATTTGGACCCGGTCTCTGTCCTGCAGATCAGTTTAGGAAATCCAGAACTAAACTCAGAGCTTTAACAAGTAGCTGAATATTTAAAATGTCACAGATTAATTAATGAATGGATTCAAGTTATGTATGAAGAGGAATTATATTAAATTATAATTAAATTAGTTACAATTGGTAGAAATGCTGTTTATAGATATTAGATCTACAAAAGTCAGTCAGTGAACTGACCTCAGAGTCTTCAGTCGACAGGTTGGACTCTGTAGAAAACCACACAGCTCCTTCACTGCTGAGTCCTGCAGCTTAGTGTTTCCTCCCAGATCCAGTTCTCTCAGATGAGAGGGGTTTGACCTCAGAGCTGAAGCCAGAGAAGAACAGCTGATCTCTGACAGACTGCAGAGCCTCAACCTGGATAAAGAATTATGAATATTAGAATGTGTCCTCCTGTTGTTGTGGATCGTCATCATGTCAACACAGACTCTCAACATGCTGCTGACCTCAGTCCAGTCTGTGACCTGAAGATAAATATCAGATCAGACATGTTGGACCATTGTTTCATTCATCAGCTTCTTCTCTGTGTGTTGGTCACTGAGCAGGTTTGTGTAACTAAACTCTGTTTAAAGTAGGGATGGCTCCTGATGTCACTTCCTGTTTGTTTCTATACTTATCAACTGTCCAACGTGTTTCAATAAGAATGTGTCTTATTTTGAAAACCTGAGGAGGACGAGAGCTCGGCCTCAGTCCACAAGTTATTTACTGACACTTTCTCAGTGATCAGGAGCAGGTGAGTGCAGGTGAATGGAGTTGATGAGGTGGACGTGACTGACAGGCTGGGTGATGGACAGATGACTGAGGGACAGTGAGAACTGAGACAATTTAAATAAATAATGACCCAATAAGAAAGAAAGTCTGAAAAGTGAAGAAGGATTTAAGGACCTCAGAGTCTCCAGTCGACAGTTTGGACTCTCCAGTCCAGAACACAGCAGCTTCACTCCTGAATCCTGCAGGTTGTTTCCACTCAGATCCAGTTCTCTCAGATGTGAGGGGTCTGACGTCAGAGCTGAGGCCACAACTTCACAGTGATTCTCTGAGAGTTCACAACCGCGTAGTCTGTAATTAAAGAAAATATCAAATCAGAAAACACAACATTCACACAAAACGTGATCATGTGACCCTCGCCCTGGTAAATCCCCTCTTTGTTAAAAACTCCTCAAGAGAATCCTTTCAGATTTGGTTCAAGCGTTCATTCAGACTAACAGAGGAACTCATTAGATTCAGGTGGTCAGAGGTCAAAGGTCAATGTCAGAGAACATGTTCATGGCCTCTTACACATGATATCTCAAGTCTGTCTTTAGGGGATTTCTTCACATATATACTCAAAGATAAAGTGATTCGATTTCAGTGGTGTTAGGTCAAAGGTCACAGTGACCTCATGTTATTGTGAAGTCAACATGTCAGGAACCTGGAGGGACGGACACTGCACTGGTTGGTGGTGGAGGACAAACGCAGGGTGGGAACTCTAGTTTGACCGGAAAGAAGAATAAACTATATTTCCTGCTTCTTCAGTTTCAAGGAACCGTCAGTGATTCCGTGATCGTCTCCTCACTCTGTGCTAGCTGTTTGATCATATCTGTAAATATATATATATATATATATATATATATATATATACATATATATATATATACATACAATAATCTCCCTTGGACCCCACATGGTCGTATGTCTGAATCCTCAAACTCCAGCACAGTGATCACATTGGATTTCACTCTCCACATCTGATCTAGTTGTTCTCATATGTACATGAGAACAATGAGAATGTATATGTAAATAATAATGATAACTTTATTACACACACACACACACAGAGTGTATTTGAAGAACAACTCATCTCCACTGATTGAACATGTTATTGATCATGTCTGGACTCACTCAGCCTTCCTGCAGTTCCTCACAGCTGGGATCAGTCTCAGTCGACCCTGGTCTGATGTGTTGAACTTCTCCAGGTCCAACTCATCCAGAACCTCCTCTGACATCTGCAGCATGTAGGCCAGAGCTGAGCAGTGGATCTCAGAGAGTTTCTCCTTTGATCTGTTCTCTGACGTCAGGAACTGTTTCATCTGCTGATGAACTGAGTGGTCGTTCATCTCAGTCAGACAGTGGAAGATGTTGATGCTTCTGTCAGGAGAAATCTTATCACTCTTCATCTCCTTCAGGTTGTTGATGATTCTCTGGATGAACTCTGGATTGTTCCCTGTCCGACCCAGCAGGCCTCCTAAGACTCTCTGGTTGGACTCCAGACTGAGGCCGTGAAGGAAGCGAACAAACAGGTCCAGGTGACCATTTGTACTGGTGAGGGATTTATACATGGTTCTCTTCAGGAGGTGATCCAGGGAGGTACTGTCTGTGTCCCCATATGGTTCGAAGAAGTGGACTATCTTCATGATTCTCTTCTGGAGGTCATCCAGGGAGAAGGTACTGTCTGTGTCCCCATCTGTTTCCAAGAAGTTGTTGAGTTCTTCTGTGTTCCTCTCGGTGTAACAGTGGAACATGTAGACTGCAGCCAGAAACTCCTGAACGCTCAGATGAACAAAGCAGTAGACTGATTTCTGGAAGATCACACACTCTCTTCTGAGGATCTCAGTACAAACTCCTGAGTACACCGAGGCCTCTGTGACATTAAGACCACACCGCTCCAGGTCTTCTTGGTAGAACATGATGTTTCCTTCCTCCAGATGTTTAAGTGCCAGCCTCCCCAGCTTCAGGAGAACGTCCCCGTCAGCCTCCGTTGGCTGCTGTGGACTCGTCTCATGTCCCTCACCGTACTTGTTGTTCTTCCTCTTTGTCTGAACCAGCAGGAAGTGTGAGTACAGGTCAGTCAGGGTCTTGGGCAGCTCTCCTCTCTGGTCTGTGGTCAACATGTGCTCCAGAACTGTAGCACTGATCCAGCAGAAGACTGGGATTTGACACATGATGTGGAGGCTCCTGGACGTCTTGATGTGTGAGATGATTCTGCTGCACAGCTATTCATCACTGAATCTCCTCCTGAAGTACTCCTCCTTCTGGGCCTCAGTGAAGCCTCTTACTTCTGTGACCCTGTCAACACATGCAGGAGGGATCTGATTGGCCGCCGCAGGTCTGGAGGTTATCCAGACGAGAGCCGAGGGAAGCAGATTCCCCCGGATGAGGTTTGTCAGCAGCACGTTGACTGATGACCTCTGTGTGACCTCAGACACAAGCTCCCTGTGGTTGAAGTCCAGAGAAGGTCTGCTTTCATCCAGGCCGTCAAAGATGAACAAAGGTTTACAGCCAGCGAGCGTCTCTGCCGTGAGCTTCTGTAACGCTGGATGGAAAACACGGAGCAGCGTGAGGAGACTGTGCTGCTGGTCCTTCACCAGGTTCAGCTCCCTGAACGAAAGCACAGTCAGCAGCCTCACATCCTGGTTTTCTAAACCCTCTGCCCAGTCCAGAGTGAACTTCTGCACCAAGAAGGTTTTTCCAACGCCAGCGACGCCGTTGGTCAGGACGACTCTGATGCTGCTCTGCTGGTCAGTGGAGGCTTTAAAGATGTCGTGGCACTTGATGGGAGTGTCGTGGAGGATCTTCATCTTGGAAGCCGTCTCAAGCTGCCACACCTCATGTTGAGTATTAACCTCTTCACTCTGTCCCTCTGTGATGTAGAGCTCAGTGTAGATCCTGTTGAGGAGGGTTCTACTTCCTGTTTCATCACTTCCTTCAGTCACATCTTCACATCTCCTGCTCAGACTGAGTTTATGTTCATCTGAAACCTCCTGCAGACCACGATCTGCTGAAAGACAAGAAACAATGTCAGAGACAGAGAATCTGAAGGAACAAAATAAAACCACATGTGCTGTTGTCAGAAGTGAAGACATCAGCAGACACATGTACAGTGCTGCTCTGACCGGCTGTCTGAGCTCCAGCTCCTGTTCTGGATCTTTGTCCACACTGGGGACAGGAGGAGTCTCCTGAAGAACCAGACTGGTCCCAGTATGAGGTGATGCACTGTCTGCAGAACCAGTGTCCACAGCTGGTGGAGACTGGATCCTTCAGGACGTCCTGACACGAAGCACAGCAGGACGACTGCTCCTCCTCAGAAACATGACTCCTCTTCCTCTTCCTGTGAAGACATTTCATGATCACTCACATGTCACAGTCACAGGTTGTCATTACTTCTGTCAGGGAGGTTTTGTTTTCACCCAGTATGTTTGTGTGTTGGTTGGTTTGTTAGTGGGATTATAAAAAACTACAGATTACCAGTAAACTTGGTGGAAGGATGTGGTCTGTGAACCGGATCGGGGTGGGGTGGGGGGGTCCTCTTTCACAGACATGTGAAAGAGGACTGATGTTTACCAGTGTGTGGAATTTGGTGCAGATCCAAATCAAAATGAGTCTCTTGTGGATTTCAAAGTGGTTTCATAAGGAGCGTGTTGGTTCTTGGTGGAGGTCTGAGCTCTTTGAGTGATTCTGAGAGATTAGTCACCAACTTCAATGAAGCTGTGTCCTAATGCAGGGGCCACACTAGAGGAAACTAGATCCTCTTCAGAGCAGGTCACAGAAGAAACAGTCTCTTACTCTGTGTGTGAGGGTCCAGGTTCTTTACTGAAGAGTAGAGGATGATCCATGGACCAGTCACTCTTCAGAGACAGACAGCTGGACCCTGGAGACTCTGCTCTCAGTCTGTGGTCCTGACCTCTGCAAACACAAACATGTTTTTATTCAGAACACATCATTCACTGGTTCATTCTCTGAGGATTCAGTTTGGAGCTTCACATGTTTGTAGCAGGTCTCTCACTTTGTGCGTGAGGGTCCAGGTTCATTACTGAAGGTTGGAGGATTTCCTTTTGACCGGTCACTCTTCAGAGACAGACAGCTGGACCCTGGAGACTCTGCTCTCAGTCTGTGGTCCTGACCTCTGCAAACACAAACATGTTTTTATTCAGATCACATCATTCACTGTTTCATTCTCTGAGGATTCAGTTTGGAGCTTCACATGTTTGTAGCAGGTCTCTCACTTTGTGCGTGAGGGTCCAGGTTCATTACTGAAGGTTGGAGGATTTCCTTTTGACCGGTCACTCTTCAGAGACAGACAGCTGGACCCTGGAGACTCTGCTCTCAGTCTGTGGTCCTGACCTCTGCAAACACAAACATGTTTTTATTCAGAACACATCATTCACTGGTTCATTCTCTGAGGATTCAGTTTGGAGCTTCACATGTTTGCAGCTTGTCTCTCACTTTGTGTTTGAGGGTCCAGGTTCTTTACTGAAGGATAGAGGCTCATGTTTGGACCAGTCACTCTTCAGAGACAGACAGCTGGACCCTGGAGACTCTGCTCTCAGTCTCTGGTCCTCTGGACCTCTGCAAACACAAACATGTTTTTATTCAGATCACATCATTCACTGGTTCATTCTCTGAGGATTCAGTTTGGAGCTTCACATGTTTGCAGCTTGTCTCTCACTTTGTGTTTGAGGGTCCAGGTTCTTTACTGAAGCTTGGAGGCTCATGTTTGGACCAGTCACTCTTCAGAGACAGACAGCTGGACCCTGGAGACTCTGCTCTCAGTCTGTGGTCCTGACCTCTGCAAACACAAACATGTTTTTATTCAGAACACATCATTCACTGGTTCATTCTCTGAGGATCAGTTTGGAGCTTCACATGTTTGCAGCTTGTCTCTTACTTTGTGTGTGAGGGTCCAACTTGCTCTGAAGTGTCCTCGTCCATGTTGCACCGGGCCGGCTGCGGCTCAGTTGTGGTTCAGGCCGCGCTGCTCTTCTAGATATTCAAGGTCTGGTCTATTTCCTTCTGGTTCTGCGCTCAGTTTACAGCAGAACACAGTGAAATGATCTTTCACACCAGTTTCAATGTTTATCTGTTGAAAAAGTCACAAACACAAATATTTGCAACTAGGGTTGCAAAATTCCGGGAATATTTAAAGGTGGAAACTTTCCATGGGAATTAACGGGAATTAACGGGAATTAACAGGAATAAACTGGAAATGTTGTGGGTAATTTATACTAACTGTATTTACCTTGTCATATACAGACATAAATATAAACATTTTGTTTTGTCATGGCTGATATGAGCCCTCAGGAAACTTTGGGCACTTGACTATATGCTTCTGCATCGTTGTGTCATTCTTAACTTAGGTCTTTGCACAGTATTTGCAAATGTACACAGCCTTTCCTTCTACATTGGATGGGGTGAAATGTCTCCACACATGAGATCTGAGTTCTGTAGAAGAAGATGAGAAAAAAGTTTGTAAAAAAACGCTAATGCAATGCCAGAGATATAAATAGTTAGCCAAACAATTGGAATCGTCTGTAAACATATTTTACAATTGATGGATAAATGAATGGAAATAGGCTAGATGAACAGATGAACAATCCTCAATCAGCATGCTAATATATGTTCCCCAGTAATATCATGGAAACTTACCTGAGTAGTCCTGCACTCTACAGCAGGCCTCAATAGCCCTGCTGTAGAGTGAAGCATGCTGGGAATTATCTGTGCATGTGATGGAAGAATGCACAGTGGAGGGTTGAAACTAAACATGAAGCGTGTGCTGCATTCTATACATCTTTAAAATAGAGTTTTGAATGATGTTTTTATTGCTCGGTGTTTAATTTGCGTATTTATTTTTTTTCAAAATTCCCCAAATTCCCGAGCTTAACTTCCCCTGGAAAGTTTCCGGAAATTTACCGGAAACTTTCCGCCCCTTTGCAACCCTATTTGCAACACTTCCTGTAGCCGACCCATTTCAAAATAAAAGCACTCCAGCGTTTCTGTCGACTGAATCAATTCATTTATTTTAAAATATTTGTATCGTGAAATAGATGCAGGGCTTCATAGTTTGTAGTACTGGTATTTATTTGAGTACACAGGTCGTCTTATATACAAGGAAATCCAGTGATCACATTAGAAACCTACAAGTACAATAATAAAGTTCCCTTTTATGTAATATTGGTTTATGTTATTTGTAAATCCAGCAATAAACCTCCATAGCCACAAACAAACGTTGAATAAAAAATTATTTTTGCAAGTCAAGCATTTCCTGATCTCCACTCAAACTAATAAACTACACTAAAGTTAATTAATACAAGCTTGTAAAAGTTCATGTGTCCTTCAACCCCCTGCCACTAAGAGAAGGAAACTCAACATCTAGTATAATGTTCACGTCATAAAGGCTGGAAATGAATTACAGAACTTTATAGACAGTAACACTGAGAGCTCATCAGTCAGCAGCTTGAAGCAGCACTCTGTATCTCCACTCAGTTATATGGCTTTGTGCCCAAATGAAGGTCAAACACAAGCTCTTCAACTTTATATTTACTTTAAAACTCACACAAAACCAGTATGAAGTTATATGTGTGTGTGTGTGTGTGTGTGTGTGTGTGTGTGTGTATGTCGGATAGCCTACGGACAGCCCTTGGCTGTGATTGGTCCGCGAACGACATCATTTCCGTATGACGTCATATCCGGATCAGGACCTCAAACTTCCTCTTTCCTTCCGTATATGATGATATCGCCACGTTAAACCCAAACACAGCTATGATTCTACGATTAATGTGACGTGTGTGTTAAGCCAGCGGAGTTGTCCGGCTGACGGTGGCTCGTTAGAGCACTGAGGGCATGTGTGCACGGTCACATACGGTTATAACGAGCTTTCAAAACGGCGCTAGCAGGCTAGGCTAGTAGGCTAGGCTAGCGGGCTAGGCTAGCCACCATGCTAACTGCGGTGGTAACAGTGCACAAACTCGCCGTCACGACTTTAATTCCACTTCTATCATGACACTGTTTCTATTATACCGTCAGGTTAGAAGCAAACACTGGGTAGTAGTAGTTAGTGTCGGGAGTCCCTGCTGACTGTGTGTGGAAGCTGGGGGGGGGGGGGGAATTAGCAACGCAGTTCGGAAACTTCTCTAGCGAACTAGAGAAGCCTACATTTATAGAGAAATATAAATGAAAAAGTGTTCGTCCGTCCGTAACGGATTCGGAGTAGCATAATAGAGCCTTAAAACTTTCAGAAAGTTGTGTTCACACTCACCTGCTCACTTTCCTTCCTTCTGCTCGTCCAGGTGAAAATGGAGTCTGACCGCTCCCTGTTCTCAGGCTCCTCCTCCTACCTGTTGAACCAGTTCACTCTTGATTCCTGGTTCACAGTTCATGTTTTATTGTGATGTTATGATGTAGATATCAAACTTAGGATCATGTATTTAGTTAATAATGGACGGTGTGGGATCATGAATCCAGATCTTCACTTTAACACTGAGTCCTGACTGTGAGCGTCTCCTGGGACTGAGCCGTACAATGTGATTCTTCATGATGTTTAAATGAGCCTCAGAAACTCTGGAGTCAAACACGTCTTCATCATGTGAACACGATGAAGACGTGTTTCCTTGCGATCGGTCTGATCCGTCAATAGTTTGTTAAAATGTGTAAAACTCCCAAACGGCCCAACTGCATCAAATGAAGCCTGAGCTCAAACCCATGTTTCCTCCTGTGATCTGAAGGTTGTTATATTTGGTGTTGGAGCTGAATGTGTGACTCCATCTGCAGAACTCTGCCACGTCAGGTCACATTTATACAGTCCAGTCACAGGGTTGGTTTATAGATCTAGAGAAATACAGCTGCATTGTGATGCATCATTTGACCGTTGTGTATTTCAATAACTGCTGAGATTTGCATCCCCTTCTTTTCTCTGACTATAGGAAGGCAGCGGCAGAACTGACACGTGATCTGATTTGCCGAATGTGACGGCAGTTTCATGACACCCCCCCTCTACGAGTATAAAGGTTGCACTCTGCAGTCTGTCCCCTCAGGACATCTGAAAAAATAAATCTGAATAAAAGCACTGGTACCGCGGAGAGAGACAACAGATGTGTGTAGCTGTAGCGAGTCTGCGACACACCACAAAGTCACTTCGACACCACAGCTCTCTTTGGATCTGTAATGATACAACATGTAAACATGGACTGCATCAGTCCACATCGTCTTCTTAGAGTACTGTAAAGGATGCATTAAATAATAATGTAAACCAAAGGACAAAATAAACATAAATATTCCCTGACTCACACGTCTAACCCACCACAGAGTAAACACAATGACTTAATGTGGGTTCACAAACAACAGTTGAAATAGAACAATGCACTTTACATTCATTCTATACAAATCCCACAAGAAAACTACATCTAACTTTTGAAATGACTCTTAAAACTCCTGACAGCTGCTGATGGAGCTCTTTCAGGAAGCAGTCACAGAAACATGCATTCAGTGTTGGAATGAAACTTAGAAGTGGAATGAAACTTAGAAGTGGAACACTCCGTGACCCTACCTGTCTCTCTTCCAGCTCCAGATGCAGACAGACAGGTTCCTGAGCGGCACGGACCACAGCGCGACAGGGGGGTGCACAGACCAGAATACTGATACACAACATATTCACATGAAAATAAAAAGGTACTTAAAACAGTAATCCTTTTGTTAAGAAGCTCACAAAGATGTTGGGCCTGATTTAGCCTAATCATTGGCTATAAAATAAGAATATGAAAAAAATAGAAATGAATAACCCCTCCTCCTCCCAGAGTCGAGATTTTAGACGGACTTCCCTGGAAGGGGAAATAAATGATCCCTTAGATCATCTGTTGCATGCGGTTTCCTGTTGTTATCCCCAATGTCAGATGCTCTTAACCGCAGAAAGAGCTCGTCTCAGCATCTCGTGTCAGTTTGACAACAGCAGGTGAAGTCGCTTCCTGTTTTCTGGATTTCTTTCACATCTGTATTTAGCCCCACAACTAAGTTGTTATGTCTGCAGATGATACTGAAACAAATAGGCACTTCATTATTACTCATGATGTTTCCTGAAGTCCTCAATTGCCTGTATCACCAAACCACATTTCCCCTGAAAATACAACAAAATATAAATAGTTTTATTATTATAATGTATCACTATTATAATTTGCCAGACTTGTCATAGTTACACAGGGAACTTTTCACTCCTTTAACTTCCACAGCCTCGTCACACATGTGTCATGTTGACAACACACTCGACCCACTTCAGATAGATCATCTGTTCATTACACAGATAAACAACACTTGCATTACACAAACTGAGAAAAACAAACAACCTGTTCTCTGATGAGCGTTTGGGTTGTTTTCATTCTCTGATGTATGAACCTGAACATCTTTTTAATTCTTCATAACTCCCTGTGTCTCCTGCAGAGGAGCATCAGATCGTGAAGCCTGGTGTTAAGTCTGCAGCGTTTCTTCTGTGTTCGGACTATCACCAGATAACATGGGTTATCATCGTTACCGCAACGACTGTAATAACCATAAATGAAAGTACACACAATACACAAACAATTCAATGCTTAATGTAACTTTACTGACTTAAAGTGGCATGTGATAATTCACAAGCATTGGGAAAAACATTTGTATGAAAATTAAATTTGGCCTTTTGAAATACATCATTGGTTTTACGTCAGTCGTCTTTAAAGTGTGTTTCCTGTGATCAGTCTGGATGTGTTTTGTCAATCCACTGGTTAATGACAGTGACTGTTCCTGTGAGGATTCCTTAAAAGAGTGTGCAACCTGTATTAGTGCATGTAGCAGTCCGGGTGTCGAGCACCACCCTACCACCACAGGGGATATTCCATGGATCTCTTCTTCCAGATGGAGAAGTTATTTCACTTCAAAATGTGTTAAAGGTGACTGTGTATAAAACAGGAACTGAGCAGACCCTATATCCTCCGCTTTATCTCTCTCTGCTAGAAATTCGGATCAGTATTTGGATGTATTTACTTCATGAATGTCACTTGTTGATCTTCCATGTAATCAAGTTGCAGAGCTCCCACCGTCGGTGCTTCACACACGATGCCTCAGAAACCATGTTCTGATAATAGTGTTCAGAAGACAATGTATCCTGCCAATGTGTTTTTAATTAATAGTTTTAATAGAGATTCGTCTGATAGAGGCACTCTTATTTTACCAGAACCATTCAAAATGAATAAAGAAAGGAATCTTACATATTGTATTTCATTATCACTTGTTATAGATCAGTGGTAGCTGAAGCATCCCCGGCTGAATGATGGTCTGACTCTTTTAACTGATGGTTCACAGCCTCTTTATTTCCATCTCCGTACATGCTTTGATAAGTGAACACACAGTAAGAGGAGGAAAACAAATCAAATATTACTTCCCTTACATAGCTGTTTATCTTAACAAAATAAACTCTTAATAGAGGGATGCATATAAACATATTCAACCGAAATGAAACTATTTGTCACTTTATAACATAACCCATATCATCAAACATAACGATAGAATGATAGTTTCAGTATGAGCATACTTTGTCCCACATTGTAAATATAACACACACACACACACACACACACACACACACACACACACACACACACACACACACACACACACACTCACACACACACACACACACACACACACACACGTGTTATTACACTCAGCAAAACTGCAAAGTTTAGAATTAAGTCTATAATAATGACAACAAGAAATGAAATAACCATAAACCTTGTGCCTTCATCAGCACGTTGACACCATTTCAAAATAAATGCATCAAAACCAATAGGGCATCAATTTGCACAAAATTAACACAGGATTCAGAATATATATCTATGTATCTCTAAAATACATTCTAATAAAACACTTATGTTTAATAGGTCATTTACAGTCTCCACCCCATCGATCGCGATCTACTTGTCGGTCTCCCAGTCTTCACTGTCGATCCCCGAACTCTCTGGACTCGCTGGCTGCGCTGGCCTCAGATCAGCTGTGTGTCGGTGGTTTGTTGTTTACACGGCACAGTGTCGCCTCCTGGCGGCGGATCTGCGGGTTCATCTCCTGCTTGGCCTTCAAAACAAGTCGCGTTATGTACTAAACTAAACTCCAGGACACTACGGTGTGAAGACGCGCTTCTTCCGGTCTGTTGATAACAATCAAAGCCTCGTTAGAACAAATGAATGGATTCAGAAAGTGAAACGCTGGAGAGCTTTTACTTTGAAAGGAGCTCGGGAAGTGCTGTAAATACGTTTGTGTCATAGACAGATAAACGTTGTGATCCACTGAAGAAAAAACAGAGAAAATGATATTTCCCCTGAGTTTTGCATCTGTGGAAACTATCACAAACATGCATTTTTAAATGTTAAATCGACTTTCCGTATGCGTTTCAAAATAAAAGCTCTCGTTTCTTTTGACGGAATCCAATCTTTTGTTTAAAAAGTTTATTTTATTGTGAAATATTTGCAGGAGCGGCAGACACACGGCTTCATACTGTATAGTACTTGTGTTTATTTGAGTACAAGGGAAAGGTCAAAGGTTCAAATCAAAGCCCATTGATCACATTGTGCAGAACATGTTGTTGAACTGAAGCTTAATATTGTGCACTGAACAGATGACGTAAATATGAATTAATATAAATGTGAATATTGTGCATTGAATAGATAAAATTGCACAGCTACCTTTCTTGGTGTATATTTATGATCGTACATTCAGCCTTCAACAGACATTGCATCAGTGGGACCCTCCTAAGTGGGCGTCTTGATATCAGGTGGTAGATCTCGGCTTACGTTTGGAATTAAAAAGTGATCTTGGGCTCGAAGAGGTTGATCACTGTTATAGATTATGTTTGTGGGGTTAATATGTGTTTACTACTAACATAACGACCCCCCCCCCCCCCCCCCCCCACTCTACAAACTGGGGTCAAGCCAACCGACACTTGCATCTCTGTGGTCAAATCAGACGACACGGAAATGTTGGACTTAACTTTGAAATATCTCTTAATCTTTACAGTAAAAATATTGTGTCTTCATAATGTGGATAGTCAGAGAGGTCCTCTACACATGCATATCAGTCTCTGTCTGGAATTATTGGGCAAAGTGTTTTTATAGTACTTTAAAATATCCAGTAATATGCTACGTGAAGCTTAAAAATGTTTGACTTTTATTTTGTAAAATCTCTTAATTGAAACAGTAAAAATTCTATTCATAAAAATGACACATGTAAGACGATATATACTTTTTGTGAATATAATCCAATAAATGTATTTTTCAATTATACATTTTTTTATAGGCTACATCCCAACAGTTTATTTTGAAAACCTAAAGTCTTATCTGCAGTGGACGGAACACAGACTTCTAACATGACTGTCTGTCCCAGGACTTTTCAAACACTCGGTCCCAGCACGTTTCCTCACCGACTTTTGTCCAACTCCTCCCAGGACCTGCAGCCGGCTCTTCAGATCCCTGGACGGGTTCGGGACAATCTGTGCTGCGGACAAAACTCTGGAAAATGGACAAGACTCTGTTCACTTTACTGCTCATTGTCCCACTTGTCTCTGTTGAGTTTATTAATCCATGTTCACACTGACACCACATCTGTCCTGAGAGACATCAGCTCTGTGTGATGTGAACAGGACTAAATGTCTTCTGTGTCTTCTCAGGTGGATCTCATCCCACATGTTCCAGTCTGTCATTAACGGTGGAAGAAGGTGAAGACGTGAGTCTTTGGTGTGGACTTGTTCCCTCGGTCAACTTGATGAGTTACACAGTGGAAGTTACAAGAACTGCCCTCAGCCAGTTCGTCCTCCTGTATCAAGACAGAAGAGTCCTCCTCGATGTCCAGATGGAGCAGTACAGACACAGAACCTCACTGGACTTCAGAGGCCTGATCAGTGGAAATGTCTCAGTGCAGATCTCCTCTGTGAAGATGTCTGACAGAGGAGATTACACATGTTTGATCCCCAGACTGAAACCCAGGTGCATCATCCCCCTGCATGTTGGTAAGGATCCTGAACTCATGCCTGTGTGGCACAGTGGACAAACGGCAGATTGTGAGTGAACGTGTGATGTGAGAAAGTGCTCAACCTGTTTGTATCTCATGTGAAACAGTGGAGCAGAGGAACCAGGTCAGTGCTGCACCTCGTCTGGAGAACATCTCCACATCCGACCAGCCGGGGAAAGGTATCTGACTTATTATCTAGAAAACTGGAGTCGTGCCTTTAATCCACTTTCCACTTCATCCTCTGTTCTTCTGTGTTTGAGTCCAGAGCAGTAAACCACAGAGGAACTGGCAGAATGAGTCACTGTCATGTTGGAGAAAAGAAGATTCATCTCCTCTCTGTTTGCCTTCACTCCTGCAGGTGCTGTTGCAGCCATTGTTGTTGCTGTGGTCCTCTGTGTTCTTCTTCCTCTTGGTGCTCTCCTGTTGGTGGACTTCATCAGACTGAGAAGTGGAAGAAACAGTAAGTGACCGTTTCTGCTCTGTAGCATTTTACTTTCTGTGCATTTACTCCAGTTTTGTTGGAGCTTTTAGCAAGTGTCTCAAAACCACTTTCAGGTCTCACAGGGAATTGTGTGACGAGATGCAGAGGACAACAGGACCAGGATCCCTTCACTGGTCACCATGCTGGGACCGGATCGGGTCCAGTCTGCATCCAGGACCTGGTCCAACCGGATGAAATGAGAGGGACAGGCCCCTGTGAGCTGCGAGCAGAGACGTCCCCTCACTTGGAGCATTAAAGAGAGATTATCTAACTGAATGAAGTGGATGATGAAATGAAACGACTTCTATAACAAATGTTCGCTGCTGTTAACACTTTAAAAGTATGTATTATATATACGTGAGGAAGTGTCTGCTTAACCTCTGATATTAAAATGTTGAAGCCACAGTTCATGTGATTGAAGCGTTTATTTGTTAAACACAAGAACTGAGGACATTGTACAAGGACCTTTTCCTTATAAATCCAACAGGACACTCTGGTGAATTAAGGTTTTCAGTCATCAAATGTTGTCTTAAGACACATAATCAAAGTATTAACTCATCTTAATAATCAATGATTGATTGGATTCAAACCAAAACATAAAAGGCCTGTGATTAATTTCAAATTCCAACAACTCGTTCATCAAAGTGTTCTTGTGTGATTACAAAACTGTGCGTGTTGCTGCTGGGACTTTCTATATCATATCTGCCAGTCGTGCACATTACAACAGAATATGTAATAATTCTCTATGTTATGGGGAGGGAGGGGGGGGGGGACTAATGAGACCTGCTGCTGTAAGAAAACATCCAAATTCTGACAGATACATTCTGTTTCCATTAAGACAGCACTGTGCTGTAGAAAACAATGCATTCTGGGAAATATTTATGAACACTGCAATATACTGCAAACAGCATTGCATTCTGGGGCTGATGTGAGAATCAATGGCAGAGAGGTCCTGCAGAAAGGAATGCTGCTATATCTGTAGAAGACACGTGTGGAACCCAAAGTGGTGAAGCCAACTCTGGACCTTCTCTAGAGGAGGATCCATCTGAGTCCTGCACTTTATCAGCAGGTCTTCAGGAAGTGGAAATAAACTGGATCTGCCTTTGTCTCAATTAGAAAGATGAGACATTAACATTAAATTGTATTTGTATATGCCGCAGGTATTTAAACTGATATTGCATTCAACCAAAAATCCCTCAGCCTTTGTTAATTATTGCTGTTTATTGTATTGGGTGTTATAGGTGTACATGGGTCTGGCGCCCTCTACTGGTAGACTTGTAGACATTGTGTTTATTTCCCGGCTCTCGTCAGAATGACCAGCGCTGTTTCTCTTCTTCTGCAGAAACACTGAACAGAACAGACACATTCAGCAGCAACACAAGTCCTGTCCCGGTCTTCTACTTCACAAACTGACACACAACTCAGGTAGAACACAAAGGATAGACCGGTTACACATAGAGCCAAATCCTTAAATACACAATCTCAAGGCTCTTTGCTTAAAAGGTCAAGACTTAAATAAATTATAGAGAAACACATAGAAAACAAACTCCTCATTAACTGAGAGAATCAGACTCAGTGGTGACGTCTGCCTGCAGGTGGCGCAAGAACTGTACATGAACACGAAAACAAGGAGAAAAGAATAAAGAATAAAAGTGAGACAGAAGTTCTCTGTTCTACAGATTTTATAATAAGACCAGTGATCCTGGTGTAATGAGATAAAAACATGTGAATCAGTGTCTGTATCTTTACTGATGCAACATTCAGCAGGTTCTTGTGTTCAGGTGTTCTGGCAGAATCAGGGACTATATATACATATAGATCTATATATCTACATGCATATACTGTGTATATAGACACAAGGGACTTGGTGACAGTCAGTCACATATAGAAATATGATTTTATTAAATATTGATATGTTAAAGGTGTGGATACCTCCTCTTCCTCCTAAAGGGAACACAAATATATATTTACATGTATTCAAAGATAAATAACTTAAGGGTTGTTTCAGGATCATTGAAGAACTTAATGAATGAAATAACAATTGTAATGATTATACCAGTGTTCCTTCAAGTGTTGTCCTCTATATAAGCACCATAGCAGAGGAGCAACACCCATAAACTAACCATAAAGCCTTATCAAAGAATCAGATCTGTAATGTTCTGCTGTCTGAGAACAGGCCAAGAATTCAAAAAAGATTTTAATCAGAAGTTCCTGAGTTTTCAACATTGAATTGTTCAATATATAAAAACTCTGTCCCAGTACATGTCCCCTGATCGTTCACAAACAGCTCTGAGGACACATTTGGACTCACAGGGTTAATAACACCAACACCTTCCGCTGTCTGCTGCGTCGATGGGCCGGCCCGACTCAGCAGAGGACCCCCCCCCACCGAGAGAGAGAGGGAGGAGCCTCTCACACGCAGGTCCGACACACACCGGCCTGAGGAGGGCAGCAGCTCCACATCACTGAGAATCTTAACGATTCTTAATGCTTGTTTCCATTCTGTCAAACTGGTGATTTTGTTCTTTTACCTGCACCAAGGACGAGATGTTTCCACCTGTTTGTTTGAAGAGGAAAAAAAAGCTGAGTCATGATTCCAGTGAAGTCGGTGGAAGGATGTTTATTGAGCATTAAAGCAGAGACAAGTAGAAACAGAACTTTTCTCTCTGAGATGTTTTTCTTCTCGTTACATCTGGTTTGTCACAGAGGAAATGATCCATGTGTTTGACTCATAGACTGAATATAAAGGCTTTGACTGGGATGTGCTGCTGTTATACTGCAGCGCCACCTGTGGGTCAAAAGTAGAAAAGCCGCCACCGCTCTGCACCTGATGCAGAAATGAAAACGTCCCATTTTTAAGTCCTGAGTTTTGATCTTTTGTGTCAAAGACAAAACTCTGATTTTAAACTCAAAGTGATTTCAATGTGTTGAACTTTGTGTTGAACTAAATCAATTTGTGACGTGAATCCAGGAACTTTAAGATCATAAACAAACATCTACACAGAATGTGGTTCTACACACATGGAGACATACTGAGGGACAAAGGTGGACAATAACAAAGACAAACTTAAACAGACTGTATGTGACTCTTTATAGAGGGTTTATATATTCTGCTTGTGTTGTGTCATTTCAATAAACACATTCTTCATGTGAATAAACACAATCGGGGCAGGAAGGTTGCTGGTTTGAATCCGGTTCAGATGGGTCTTCCTGTGTGGAGTCTGCATGTTCTCCCCGTGTTTTCTCCAGGTGCTCCGGCTTCATCTCACAAACACATGCAGATTAGGGGTTGTGTAGATTGGAGACTACACACAAGCTGCTGCTGCTTCAGCCTCTGGATCCTCAGGACACAGCTCAGCCTCCGTCCACACACACTGTCCTCTTCACACTCAGATCCACTAAGACCACTTCCTCCACCTGTTGAGAGAAGAAGACATCAGTGTCACAGAGACTCACTTCATCAGCTGTGAGTCAGTGATGCAGCTCATCCAGTAGAAAGAGCAGCAGGGACTTCAGTCCTGTTCAGAGGTGGAGCAGCTTCCTCTCTGCTTCATGTTCACGTGTTGGAATGAACACGCTAAGAGCTCAGTGTGTGTCCTCTGCATGTCAAAGTGCAGAGTGGACACCTGAGAGGTGGATTTACTGCTGTTACAGGAGAAGACATGTTTCACTGTGTGTTGATGAACATCTGCTTCTGACAAACTGGGACCAGATGAGACAGATGGACCTCAGCAGAGGTTCTGCTCTGTATAAAGAGCTCCTGGTTACCATGGTGATGAGGAGAGGCTTCAGTCCCACTGATCTCAGAGCTGTGACAAAGATCCACCTGATCAGTTCTTCACTGATGAAGTGAGAGGACAAACTGTCTCAGATCAGATGAAGACGACACCGTCTCTGTCCCTCGTGTGAGGCTGTCAGCTGTGGTCCAGCTTGTGTAAGATACAGCGCCCCCTGGTGGCATCTGGTGAAAATATATTATGTGACCCCGACATAATAACGTGTGAACGAGATAAATAACTCGAGGCCAAGAGATCTGAATCTGTTGTTTACTAACAAGACGAGTGGAAGACACGAAGACACACACTGTCTCACTGTCTCTGAGGACACACACTGTCTCACTGTCTCTGAGGACACACACTGATTCTGAGGACACACACTGTCTCACTGACTCTGAGGACACACACTGTCTCACTGTCTCTGAGGACACACACTGTCTCACTGACTCTGAGGACACACACATGGACCTGTCTCCAGGAAGCTGACTGAGGTCATCTGGTGTTTTGGGGACAGGATGAGTCTGGAGACATTGAGATGTTCTGGGTGAGTTAGAGATCAACTGAACCAACCAGACGTTGATTTAAACTTCCCTTATCCGTCCCTTTAAGGAGAGTGTGCACCACACAACAGTGGAGAGTCACTGTGGTCAGTGGGCGGAGCTTTGATACGGGTTGATCTCCAACTTAACCTGGAGCAGGTAAGCCGTTCATCAGAAGTTACCATGGTGATTTACCTCGTTAAGAAGTGGACGAGCTTCGTAGGACTGAAAAAACTAAACCTGAAGTTAACCTGATAACCACAAATCCTGCTTGGTAGCACAGACCCTGGATCTGTGATACTCACTGTGTTTAGTAAAATACTGATGAAAGCAGCGTGGACTGACTCCAACCATCTACTGACCTCAGAGTCTCCAGTCGACAGGTTGGACTCTGCTGTAGATCAAGCAGCTCCTTCACTCCTGAGTCCTGCAGGTCGTTGTCTCTCAGATCCAGTTC